>NW_027307889.1:300000-412500 GCF_047496885.1 Scyliorhinus torazame | reverse complement strand
CCAGTGTGTGACAGAGAGAGTGAGAGAGATAGAGGCAGAGAGAGAGAGAGTCAGTGTGTGACAGAGAGAGAGAGACAGAGAGAGAGAGACAGAGAGAGATTGGAGAGAGTGAGAGATAGGGAGAAAGGAGAGGGTGAGGCAGAGATATGCAAAGGAAACAGTTATATAGGGAGACATGGACAGAAGTGAGCGATAGAAAGAGGGGCAAAATTGGGCAATGCGAGAGGGAGAGAGAGAGATGAGAGAGACACACACAGAGTTAGAGGGAGAGGGACAGGCAGATAGATGGAGAAATGGGAAAGAGAGAGCAGTTAGATAGTGAGATAAAGCCAGATGTGGGCGAAAGTTAGTGGCGAAGAAATGAGACAGTGAGTGATAGAGACACAGAGATAGAGTGAGAGAGAGAGAGCAACCAGAAAGTGAGGCAGAAGAGCAGCTACAGATTGGAGTAATAGAATAACGGGGTATTAGAAGTGGAAGAAACAGAGAAACAGATACAGATAGTGGGAGATAGGAGATAGAGAGACAGACAGAAAGGTGCAGAACGATAAGGGCATAGGAGAAATGAGAGAGAGCCAGACAGAGAGAGAGAAAATGAGAAAAATATGCTGAAAGAGAGAGATAGTTAGGGAGAGAGGGAGAGAGAGAGAGAGAGACAGAGACAGGGAGTGTGAGAGAGAAAAAGAATAAGTGAGAGAGAGTGTGTGTGATAGAGAGAGGGGGGGAGGCAGAGAGAGTCACACAGCGGGATAGGCAGATGCAGAGAGAGAAGCAGAGAGATGGCTAAATGGGAGGGAGAGCAGTTAGATAGTGAGGTAAAACCAGATGTGAGCGAAAGGAAGAGGGGGAGAATAGAAACTGAGAGAGAGCGAGAGACAGAGAGAGAGAGAGTGAGATAGAGAGCAACCGGGAAACGAGGGAGAAGCGCAGCGACACAGAGAAGTAATAGAATGACGAGATATTTGAAGAGGAAGAGATAGAGAGGCAGATACAGATAGTGGGAGATAGGAGACAGACAGACAGACAGAAAGGTACAGAGCGATAAGGCGATAGGGAGAAAGGAGAGAGCCGATACAGAGAGAAGGAAAATGAGAAAACGAGGCCCGAAGAACAGAGATACTTCGAGAGAGAGGGAGAGACAGAGACAGAGACGCAGAGAGAGTGCGAGAGAGAGAGACATTATAGTGAGAGAGAAGACCAGCGACAGCGAGTAATAGAATGACGGGGAATGGGAAGAGACAGAGAGGCAGACACAGAGAGTGGGAGGCTGAAAGGGGGAGAGGGAGAAAGAGAGAGAGAGAGATAGAGGGAGACAGATATAGAGAGAAGAAAGATAGAGATAGGGAGGGGGGAGGCGAGAGAGAGAGATAACGTAGAGCGACGTAAATGAGTGAGAGAGGGCAATAGTAATCGCTTTTTGTCACAAGTAGGCTTCAATGAAGTTACTGTGAAAAGCCCCTAGTCGCCACATTCCGGTGCCTGTTCTGCGAGGCCGGAACGGGAATTGAAACTACGCTTCTGGCATTGTTCTGAATTCCCCGCCAGCTGTTTAGCCTACTGTGCAAAACCATCCCCTAAGGAGAGGTGCAGAGGGAGCGAGGGAGAAAGGAGAGACAGAGAGCAGTATATAGAAAGACAAAGAGAAAATCTCAGCTGGTCTGGTAGCATTTGAGAGAGAGAAAAGTTAACGAGTAAAGGAGAGACAGATGGACAGAAAGAATGAGAGCGAAAGAGAGGCAGCGAGTAAGAGAGACAAATAGAAACAGAGACTCACAGTCGGTGACAGAATGGAGCAATATAAACGGGGGGTCGGAAAGGGGGGAGAGAGTGAGATAACGTGGAGCGAGACAAATGAGAGAGAGAGAGAGGGAAGGGGCGAGGGAGAGACAAAGAGAGGGAGAAAGGAGAGACAGTGAGCATTATATAGAAAGACGAAGACAAAGATAAAATTCTGTAAAATCTCAGCAGGTCTCGCAGCATTTGAGAGAGAAAAAAGCTAACGTTTCGAGTCGACATGACACGTTGTCAAAGAGGGACAAAGAAAGATGTGAACGAAATAAAGGGTGGAGAAAGGAGAGAGACTGACGGACAGAAAGAGTGAGAGTGGGAAAGAGGCAGAACGAGAGAGAGAGAGACAGAGAGAGATGGACCGAGCGAGTGAGAGAGAGAGAGAAAAAGACAGACAGAGAGAGAGATGGGGAGACTGAGAGAGAGAGTGAGAGAGAGAGTGAGTAAGAGTGAGAGAGAGAGCGAGAGAGAGGGAGAGAGTCACACAGAAGGTGAGGCAGAGGCAAAGAGAGGCAGGTGGAAAAATGGGAGAGAGAGAGAGCAGTTAGACAGTGAGATGAAGCCAGATATGAGCGAAATAAAGAGGGGGTGAAAGAGTCAGTGAGAGAGAGAGAGACAGAGAGAAAGTGAGAGAGAGAGGAACCAGAAAGTAAGGGAGACCAGCTACTTAATGGAGTAATATAATTACGGGGTATTGGAAGAGGAAGAGACAGAGAGACAGATACAGAGAGTAGGTGGTAGGATAGAGACAGATAGAAAGAGACAGAGCGATAAGGGAATCGGGAGAAAGGAGAGAGTCAGATAGAGAGAGAGGGAAACTGGGAAAAAGAGGCTGAAAGAGAGAGGCTGTAAGAGAGACAGGAATGAGAGAGAGAAGGGAGAGAGAGAGATGACTGATAAGCAGCGAAGCCGCGGGATTGTTGAGAAAGGCTTAGACGGCAGCGTGGCTATGTATTTAGTCAGATCATATTTTTTGGAAGTCAAAGACGAACAAAAGTTTCAGGAATAGATGATACCCTTCTCCTTTGCCACGGTTGCTTATTGCAGGGGGCATCGTCTCCAGTGACGGACAACGATGGAAATGGGCCTACATATGCCATCTTAAATCTGAAAGCGTTGAATCAGAATGAAGGCACCACATTTGATCGCGACGAGATTCCCGTTTATAGCGACGTGAAAAGGGAATAATGCTTCTCGTCAACATTAGACTTATCCGAGTATCAGAACCCATGGATGATGACTGCCCAGTACAGATGTAGACACACCGCATCTCCGAATTTAAGCACAGCAACTGGACTGGTTGTATTCCAATTGTGCGAACTCACGCGTCTGATTGCAATATAAGAAGCATAGATAATAAAAGCAGGGGAGGGAATTCTGCCCTTCGAACCAGTCCCGCTGTTCATTCTCATCATAGCCGATGATCAAATTCAATACTCTGATCCCGTTTCCCCCCGATATTCCTTAACCCCTTTAGCCCAAAGCGTATATCTAATTCCTTCTTGAAATTGCACAATGCGTTTGCCTCAACTATTTTCTGTAGTAACGAATTCCACAGATTCATAACTCTCTAGTTCAAGACATTTCTGCTCATCTCAGTCCGAAAAGGTTATCCTCAAACGCTGATCCCTAGTTCTGGACTCCCGCACATCGGGGAAATTCTTTCTGAATCTACCGTCTAATCCTGTAAGAATTTTGTAAGTTTCTCTGAGATTATATAAATGTGAAGTAATTCGTTTTGGAATGTCGAATTTGAATGATGAATACAGGGTTAACGGATTCTTGGAAGTGGGGAGGAACAGAGGGATCTTGGGTTCCACGTACATCGATCCCTCAAAATTGCCCCCTCGGTTGATAGGGTTGTTAACAAGGCGTATGGTGTGTTGGCTTTCATTATCAGGGGGATTGAGTTCAAGTGACGCGAGGTTCTGCTGCAGCTTTATAAAACTCTAGTTAGACCACACTTGGAATATTGTGTCCAGTTATGGTCGCCTCATAATACTAAGGATTTGGATGCTTTGGAGAGGGTAGAGATGTGATTACCGGGATGCTTTCTGGATTGCAAAGCATGTCTGATGAAGAAAATTGAGGGAGCTAGGGATTTTCTCACTGGAGCGAAGAAGGAAGAGAAGTGACTCGATAGAGGTGTTCAAGGTGATGAGAGGCATGGATAGAGTGGATAGGCAGAGCCTTTTCGCCAGGGTGGACATGGCTGTCACGAGGGGACATAATATCATGGTGAATGGAGGAAGGTATAGGGGAGATGTCAGAGGTCGGTTCTTTACACAGAGAGTGGTGGGTGTGTGGAATGCACTGCCAGCAGAGGTGGTGGAGCCTCAGTCATTAGGGACTTTGAAGCGATTCTTGAACAGGCACATGGACAGCAGTAAATTGAAGGGGTGTAGGTTAGGTTTATCTTTGATTAGGATAAATGGTCGGCACAACATCATAGGCAGAAGGGCCTGTACTGTTCTATGCTCTATGAAATCTCCTAAACTCCAAATAATATAATCCTGACCGATTTGGTCTCCCCTGATATGACAGTCCCTCCATCCCAGGAATCAGCCTGGTAAGCCTTCGCTGCGCTCCCTCCATAGCAACAACATCCTTCCTCAGATGATGACAACAACACTGCTCACAATATTCCAGGTATGGCCTCACCAACGCCCTTCACAGTCGCAGTAAAACATCCCTATTCCAAACTCGATCCCTCTCGCAATGAAGGCCAACATTCTATTTGCCTTCGTTCATGCCTGTTGTACCTGCGCGCTTAATTTCAGGGACTGGTGCACGAAGACACCAAAGCCACACTGAATATCCACATCTCTCAAGTTACACCCATATAATTAATAACCTTCCTTCCTAGTTTTGTTATCGAAGCGGAAAACCACACATTTATCCACATTATGGCGCATCTGTCATGCCTGTACCCACTCACTCAGCATGACTAAATCCCGCTGAAGCATCTCTGCATCCTCCTCGCAGCTTACCCTCCGACCAACTTTGTATCATCTGCAAATGTGGAGATAATACATTTAGTTCCCTCGTCCAATTCATTAATATACAATACCAACAGCGAGGGTCCTAACAGAGATTCATGCAGTATCCCACTAGTCACAGCCTGCCAGGCAGAAAAGTACCTACTTATTGCACATTTTTGCTTCTTGTCTGCGCAATCCAATTGTTATCCATCTCAAGTCTTTACCATTAATCGCATGTGTTTTAACTGTACATATTAATCTGCTATGTGAGACCTTGTGGAAAACCTTCTGTAAGTCTACATACACCACACCCTCTGGTTCTCTCTGGTCAACTCCATCAGTTACATCTTTAAAGATTCCTAGTAGATTTGTGAAGCATTATTTTCCCTTCGTAATCCATGCTGAATTTGTCTCATTATACCACTGCTTTCCAAATGTTGTGCTATGAAATCCTTGATAATGGACGACAGCAACCTCCCTATTCCCTTCGTTAGGCTCACTGGTCTATAGCTCAGTTTTCTTTCTGTCTCCTTTTTTTCACAGGGTGGATTTACATTCACTACTTTCCAATCTGGAGGAACCATTCCCTAGCCCAAAGAACTTGGGAAATGATCACCCTTTTTCCAGGGCCTTAAGTATTCTGGGATGCAGATTATCGGGCCCTGGAGAATTGTCCGCCTTCATTACCATTAATTTCCCCCAAACCATGTATTTTCTAATACTAATTTCCTTCAGCCCCTCACTGAAACCTGTGTTTTTCA
The DNA here is from genome assembly GCF_047496885.1 of Scyliorhinus torazame. Lineage (NCBI taxonomy): Eukaryota > Metazoa > Chordata > Chondrichthyes > Carcharhiniformes > Scyliorhinidae > Scyliorhinus > Scyliorhinus torazame. Next base: position 406,970 of record NW_027307889.1, on the reverse strand, counting down.
GAACTTCCATTCACTCATCCACCCGCCCAATCCCCGCACCCCCATAATCTTCCCTGCATATCCCTGGACACAACGGGCAATTTAGCATGGCCAATTCACCTATCCAGTACATCTTTGGACTGTCACATGCATCTATGATTCCTTGTCTAATGATATTTCGAACTTTACCGTTGCAGTTGGCGGTCTGTATACCACTCTACGAATATTTGGTTTTTGTAGCAAGCTACATTTTAGAATTAAATTAGCTCCCTTGATTTTATTACTTTTGCCTGGAATTGAAGACGAAAATAAATCAAAGTTAATTGAGAAAAAATGCGAAATTTGATTTGATGGCGCCATGCCTGAAGTTACATTTTACATCGGCTCCCTTATTGTGTAACAGAGGCCGATGAGAAAATAGGCCTTAGAGAAAACTCCGTGAACGCAAAGATTCTCTCCAAGCCCACTCGTACCACACAAAACGTCTCCCGACCGTCAAGATGCACCGTGAGCCATTGGGCAATGTGATCATTCCCGTACATCAGGGCCTCCATTTGGAGGGATCAGACATTGACAACGGAATCCAGCATCTACTCCAATGCACCAGTGCAGTGTTCAAACGGCTGAGGAACAGAGTGTTCGAACACCTAGACCCATTAATCCAGCACCGAGATCATGGTTTCCAGAGCAGCCGTGGTCTTCGCTTACGTGTATGCATCTGAAACATGGCCAATGTACAACAGACACCTCAAATCCCCGGAGCGACATCACGTACGATTCGTACAAATCCACTGACAGGTTAGCATACCAACGTGAGCGTCCGCTCCCAGGCCATAATCTCCAGCAAAGGGATACTGGTAACGCTCCACCAGCTGCGATGGGTGGCATACAATGCCCGCATGCCCAACATAAGGTCATTATCCAGAAGTGTCATGCAGCTAATTGTGATTTATAGGGACAACTGGAAAGTAACACCCCAGACCATTTGTAAAGTGACACTCTCTGTCCAAATCATTTCGCTGGGTATTTTCCAAGCAAGGATTCAGCTATTCCTCTGAGTGGTTGAGGGCGCACTTATGTAAAACTAAAGTCTCCACCACCCATATAATACCGCAATGTCTATTTTGTAAGCGATTTAACTCGTGCACACATAGGCACCTAGAATGATGCCAGGCACAGTAGGCAATTCAAGCATCGTGTGCCTGCTCACGCCCAGTACTGGCAGTGAGGGGGCGTGTCCGCGTGGATTATGTAGGTTAAATTGTAGAATGTGTACGCCTACCTCTGATGTGCAGCACTCCCTCAGTGCTGACGCCAGGGGGAGTGTGTCGGCCAGGTTTATCGAGCTCAAGTCCACCAGTCTAAGCATTTACCTCTGGCAGTGCAGCGCTCCATCAGTCCTGGCACCGGGAGGCGGAATATCAGCTCAACATGTATGACCCATCCCTAATTGGTCGTTCGGAAGTTCGTTACTGAGCTGCCTTCTTGAGGCGTTGGAGCCATACGAGATGTAGATGCAGCAATGCCATTGAAGCTTTCTAAGTGATCATTTTGAAATGTAGGTAATCGTCATTTTGCTTGTAATGGAGCCACTTAATGTAATCCTTGTGTCGAAAACCTGAATACTGTTACATTTTGTTCGCTGGTCATTTTAAATGTTTGCAAATTCTTTCAGATATTTTATAAATCTAGTGCATTGAATTCAAAAACAAAATGATTGGTCTGCAAGGTAATAATGCCGAGCGGTAGCTCCTTGGAATTATGAAGCAATATTCACCCATCACTTTTGCAGGCAGCTGAAGAGTCTGTCGATATATCAGGGCTTGGTGAGTTAAGTCCACAACACGTTCAAATGTGTATGTTCCAACACGTATCTAGTGACTCACAATTCAATGATTAAAAAGGAAAAATAGTATTTTTTTTAATTTCCAAAAGCCCTTCCATCGCCTTTGTAGTTAATCCAGAGAGTGAGCTGTTTGATATAAGATTTAAACAATGCTCAAGTTCATTATTATTCCCTGTTTTTGGCTGTTTATTTATTTATGTGGATATGTATGTAGTGATGTGTTTGGAGAGACAGCTGAACAGGTCTTATGAAGCCAACGCAGCTATATTTCTATCATGCTCCTCACTGATCCCTACTGTTGGCCCACAGTGCCCGGGATCACAATGCAACTGAATTAGCCATTAATTCTGATAGAAATCTACGAGGCCTTTTGTTCTTTTCATACTGCATAATTACAGGTTTGTAAGTTGCAACACAATAATGCTTCTGTATAACCAGAAATAATATGAAATTTGCATGGATAAAATTGGTTTGATCTATCTCTTCATTCTCTTGGTGAAGAGAGATGTGAATCATTTGTTTATCACATAGCTAATGTCCTCGGGCGTAGCACACAGATTTCTCCCTTGGTCATTGATGAGCCCTACTATTTCCCTGGTCATCCTATTGCCACTGATATACTCATAAAATATCCTGGGATTTTTCCTATTTTTACCAACATTTGCTCCTCAATTTTGCACTGACTATTTGGGGATCTTTAGTATTATGGAATCTCTACAACGCAGAAGAAAGCCATTAGGCCCACCGAGTCAACAACGGCCCTTGGAAAGAGCATCTTTCTTAAGCCCACGCGTCCAGTCTCGCCCATAACCCAGTTAAGAATATTTGGAACACTAAGGGGTAATTTTCCAATACCAATCCACCTAATCTTCACATCTTTGGACTGTGGGACGACACCGGAGCACACAGTGGAAACCCATGCAGACACGGGGAGAAAGCACAAGCGCCGCACAGACAGTCACCTGAGATCGGAATTGAACCCGCGTCTCTGAAACTGTCAGGCACCACTGTGCCACCGTGTCGCACTATAGTAAACACCTAGCAACGTAGCTGTCCTTTTTTTTATTCCTGCGCTCGACCCAAAAACGTCATTTGATCACCCTTCAAAGATATAATCTTACTGCAGCAACTGCGTCCTTATCACACAATGCAATGTCTCCTCCTCGTTTACCCGGTACTCCGTCTTGTATGCAGATTCGATACGCCGGGATGTTGAACTGCCAATCCTTCCCCTCACGCACCACGTCCTTGTGATAGCTATGTATCATAATTCACGTAATTACATACTTATATCAGACGTACTAGGCTATTAATGTGCAGCGGTTAGATGATGTTACAGGGTTAAGGGGATAGGCTGGGTGTGGGTCTTGGTAGGCTGTTCTTGCAGAGGGTCGCTGCAGACTCGAGAAAGCGAATAACCTCATCAAGCACCGTCGGCATTCTATGCAATTATGGGAGTAATCATCAATATTAACCATTGGGAGCTTGGTGGAACAAGTGAGAAAGTTCTGTTCTTGATTTTAATCCATTATGAAATATTGCAGAAATTCAACACGTCTTCGACAGAAACCACTGCAGTATTCTTCCTCTTTACGGGGTTGAGCTCTATTCCCAGGATGAACACAATGCCAAAGACGAACATGGCGCCGAGACACAAACGAATTGTGAAAAGTATGGATGATTGTTATAACCTGCCTGCTTACCATTGGCTGGGGACTAATGAAAATCCCACAATCCTGTGGGAGCATGAGCTTCCCCAATGAGGGGGGCGGAGAAAACATTAGCAGACTCCCTGTATAAATAAAGCTGGCCAGTTTGGAACCAGCAGGAAGGAGGAAGCAGCAAGGGAAGTTGTTGCTGCTGTTATATATATATGTTATTGTAAATAAATGTTATTATTTGTAACCTTGAAACTCGTGCTGGATTCTTCGTGGCCCTCACAAAACTGGCGACGGGGGTTAAAGTGAATAGCTGTCTACACTGCTGAAGCCACCTCCCTGGATTTTTGTTGGGTACAGGTTGGAAGTTGTTTTCTATTATGCCCTGCCTCTGTCCGGACGTTTGGATGTTTTTGATGCTGCGCTGGAAAGCTGGAACCAGTATGCACAACGGATGCGTTACTATTTCCGGGCAAACAATATCACCGAAAACGAGCGCCAGGTGGTCATATTGCTCACCGCCTGCGGCCCGCATACGTTTGGGGTGATTTGTAGCCTTACGTACCAAGCTGCGCCGGACACCAAAACGTTTGATGAACTTGTGAATATAGTGGGGCAACATTTTAGCCCAACCCCGTCCACGATAGTCCAGCATTACCGGTTTAATACCGCTGAGAGGACCCCTGGAGAATCCCTTGCCGATTTTCTATCCAGGCTACGCAGGATTGCGGAGTACTGTGACTATGGTGAGACCTTGTCAGAACTGTTACACAACCGTTTGGTTTGCGGTATTAACAATGCGGCCACCCAGAGAAAGTTGTTAGCTGAGCCAACATTGACTTTTCAACGGGCCATTCAAATAGTATTGTCCAGAGAGAGCGCAGAACGAGGAGTACAGGAGCTACAGGGAATGGAAGTGCATGCCTTGGGGTGCAACCCCTTCCGTCCGAAAACGTCCCCCCGCACTCCTGCGGTACCTTGGGCGAGGCAACGTCCGGACCGACGCCAGTGGCCGTCGGACATTCCACCCCGAAGAGAGCCTTCTCTAGAGCCAATGGATGCCGAGCCATGTCCGTGTCAGACTTGTAGGCGCCGACCATGTCGCGGACGGCGGTCCAGGGTGCGCCAGAGGCGCCGTCGTTCCGACCGAAACTGGGACCAGCCCAGGGGCCGTACCTTCCATGTGGATGAACGTGCGGCGACTACTCCTGAGGACGTGGAGACGGAGGACGGCTGCCTGCAGCTGCATTGTGTGGCAGCTCCCCTTGTGGCCCCCATTAAGGTGACAGTACGGATCAATGGCCACCCGCTTCAGGTGGAGTTGGATACTGGCGCAGCAGTCTCCGTGATCGCCCAGAGGACATTCGACCACATCAAGCAGGGTATACAGATCCTTACATTAACCGACTCACAGGTCAGGTTGGCCACCTACACGGGGGAACCACTGGACATTGCAGGAACTACAATGACCTCTGTTGTTATGGACGCCAGGAGGGGCGTTTCCCACTTATTGTGGTGTGCGGCCATGGGCCCAGCCTGTTGGGTCGGGACTGGTTGCGCCATTTGCGGTTGTAATGGCAGCACATCCTCCAAACAGTTTCGGAAGGGTTGACTGAGGTGCTAGGACGATACCCAGATGTATTCCAGCCTCGTTTGTGGAAAATAAAAGGGGCCGTAGCCTGTATCCACGTCGAACCAGGAGCCACGCCGCGCTATTTCCGGGCGCGCCCGGTGCCTTACGCCTTGCTCGAGAAGGTAGAAGGGGAGCTCACTCGTTTGGAGAGTTTGGGTATTATCAGGCCCGTCCGTTTTGCTGACTGAGCAGCACCAATTGTACCTGTAATGAAGCCAGGTGCCACAGTTCGCTTGTGTGGCGACTATAAACTTACAGTGAATACGGTTTCCCGACTCGACCGATATCCAATGCCTTGCTTAGAGGATCTCTACGCGAAAATTGCAGGTGGACTCTCGTTCATTACTCTATGTAATGATTAATACACACCGGGGCCTGTATGAATATACACGGTTGCCCTTTGGAGTATCCTCTGCCTGCGCAATTTTTGAACGTGTTATGGAGGGCATTTTGAGAGGTTTCCCACGTGCGGCTGTCTACTTAGATGGCGTTTTGATTACAGGCACGTCTGAGCAGGAACATTTGGAAAATCTGGAGGCTGTCCTTAGACGCCTTTCGGAGACTGGAGTCCGTTTACGTCGCACAAAGTGCGTATTTCAGGCAAAGGAAGTAGTCTACCTAGGGTATCGGGTGGACCGCGAAGGTTTGCACCCCGTCGCAGAGAAGGTGCGTGCAATTCAACATGCCCCCGCCCCGACTGACACTTCGCATCTTCGTTCTTTTCTCGGTCTTGTAAACTATTACGGGAAGTTCCTCCCCAATCTGGCAACTACGCTGGCCCCTTTGCACCTTCTTCGAAAGAATAATCACACCTGGGTTTGGGGTCAGCCGCAAGAAACCGCTTTCCGGTGGATAAAGCAACAATTGTCGTCGTCTGGGTTACTAACCCAGTATGATCCTGGAAAGCCTTTGCTCGTCACATGTGATGCATCCCCGTATGGTATTGGGGCCGTCCTGTACCACAAGATGGAGAACGGGGCCGAGCGACCGATAGCTTTCGCCTCCCGCACATTGACTGCCGCGGAGAGAAAGTACACGCAGATCGAGAAGGAGGGCCTGGCAGTGGTTTTTGCGGTGGAATACATCCATCAGTACGTGTATGGCCGCCATTGCACCATCATGACTGATCATAAGCATCTGCTGGGACTTTTCAGAGAGGATAAGCCAATACCGCCCATTGCTTCTGCACGGATCCAGCACTGGGCTTTGTTGCTTGCTGCATACGAGTATTCTCTGGAGCACAAACCAGGTACGCAGATAGCAAATGATGACACACTGAGCCGATTGCCTTTATCGACCAGCCCCATGTCGACCCCCACGACCGGTGAGGTGGTTGTAACCCTACATTTTATGGACACTTTGCCTGTCACGGCATCACAGATCCGTGAGTGGACCCAGACAGAGCCAGTCCTGTCAAAGGTTCGGCACATAGTCCTGTATGGTGGGCAGCATAGACAGCTCCGAGGCGAGTTGCGGGCATTTTCCTCCAAGCTGTCAGAATTCATCGTTGAAGACGGCATCCTCTTGTAGGGGACGCGTGTGCGTGTCCCGGAAAAGGGCCAGGAGCTGATACTAACAGACTTGCACAATGGGCATCCAGGTGTGACCAAAATGAAAATGTTGGCCCGGAGTTATATCTGGTGGCCAGGCCCCTACATCTCTGGGAATGGCCAGGGCGGCCTTGGGCACGCTTGCATGCAGATTTCCTTTTCAAGGATCCATGTTCCTTCTACTAATTGACGCCCAGTCTAAATGGCTAGAGGTGCATAAGATGCAGGGGACAACGTCCTGCGCAACAATTGAAAAGATACGTTTATCGTTTAGTACGCATGGCCTCCCCAAGGTGCTGGTCACAGATAACGTCACTCCATTCACGAGTGAGGCGTTTGCGAGGTTCACGTAGATGAACGGCATACGCCATATTCGCACTGCACCTTACCACCCGGCTTCAAATGGGTTGGCAGAGCGCGCAGTGCAGATATTCAAAAGAGGCCTAAAGAAGCAGTCTTCCAGCTCAATGGACACGAAACTGGGTCGCTTTTTGTTTACGTACAGGACCACCCGCCATGCAGTGACTGGGGTAACTCCCGCAGAACTCCTAATGGGCCAGAGACTTCGCACCCACCTTAGTATGGTTTTCCCGGACATTGGCGCAAAAGTACGCCACACACAAGAACGGCAGGGACAGGGATTTTCTCGGCATCGGCCGATTCGGCAGTTTGCGCCCGGTGACCCAGTGTTCGTTCGGAATTTTGCTGGTGGTGCCCAATGGGTTCCTGGTGTAATCTTTCGCCAAACGGGCCCTATATCTTACCAGGTGCAAGCCCAGGGTCGTCTCCAGCGCAAACATGTCGACCACGTTCGGTCCAGAAGACTATCCCCTCAAAAGATTCCCCGCCCCCGGAGCTCATTTCTACAGCCGCAGAGACCAGAGACAAGGGAAGGTAGTCCTCACAATCTTCCACTGGTGCCTCACTCGAAGCCTGCGCAGGTCGTTACGGAACCGAATGGAGATAGAGACGCTGACATGACGGAGGCAGCAGACTCTGACTCCGAGATGGAGACACAGGATGCATCAGAGGGGGAATCCTCGGGTCCATGGGCCATGGATGTACAACCGTTGCGCCGTTCATCACAGAAGTGCCGGTCCCCATCTCGTTACACGTCGCCTGATCCAGCGCCGCGTGCAAATGGTGTCCGGCCAGCGGCCAAACGAGTCCGACGCCCTCCTTCGCCAGGTTCTTCGGTAGATTCCTTGGACTTTGGGGGGAGGTGGGATGTTATAACCTGCCTACTTACCATTGGCTGGGGACTAATGACAATCCCACAATCCTGTGGGAGTATGAGCTTCGCCAATGAGGGTGGGGCAGAGAAACCATTCGTAAAGTCCTAGTATAAATAAAGCTGGCCAGTTCAGGAACCAATAGGAAGGAGTATGTAGCAAGGGAAGTTACTGCTACTGTTATGTATATATGTTATTGTAAATAAATGTTATTACTTTGTATCCTTAAAACTGGTGCTGGATTCTTCGTGGCCCTCACAAAACACCCCCTTAACCCAACGATGTGCAGGGCAGGCGAATTGGCCACACTAAATTGCCCCTTAATTGGTAAACAAATGAATTCAGTCCTCTAAATTTATTGAAAAAATATCTTTATTGCCATTTTCACAATTCTGTGCATTGCGGTCCGTTTACATTTATTATACAGTGAACAGGCTTTGGCTTTTGTTTCTTTATTTGCAAACTGATGTTGTCTAGTTCAGCGTGTCTGACCCCCCCCCCACTCTCCCCCCCCCCACCCCTGCTCCCTACCCCACAGCCGACCTTTCCCTAACCCTTCCCCTCTCTCACCCGCAGACCCTCCGTGATGCCCTTCCTGGCCGATCTGGGGTGTGACCCCTCTCCTCCTTGTTTCCCCCTGTTATAGAGGAGGCGTTTTCAGAACCCCAAAATGTATCATGGAGTTCAACCAACCTCACCCTTTAATGTATTTGTTGCTTTTCCGAGCACGTGGCTTTTTTCCCTCGGAGTGGGATTACAATTATGAACACGTGGGTTTTTTTAAACACAAAACACTGTTTATTCCATGAAATCAACCTAACATCTCAAATAAACATTGGATCTCTTAACGCTCCTTACTTCAAAGATAACTCATAAAATATTGCAACAGTAAATACTTCCTTAAAATATTCCTTCAAACATACAAGAGACTTAACACCTTCAAACAGTATCACGTCAGGTTAAAGGATATATATATTTTCTGTAGAATGACAGAGATATATTAGCTTGGGTGACTTCAGCTCCAGCACCTTGCTTTCTTCCTGCAAACTGAAAAACTAAACTGCAAAATGGCTGACCTGACCTCAGCTCCACCCACTCTCTGACATCACTGTTTTCTTAAAGGTACATTGCTTAAACATCTATGTCTTAAAGGTACCCTCACATGACACCCCCCCTTACCGCCCCTCCCTTTCTGTTCTCCTTCCATCAGTTTCAGCGGTGATCATTTTGTGGATTGGGGGGGGGGGCGTTCACCCCTTTCCATCCCTCTCGGTCTCTGCGTCTCTCCGTCTCTCTCTGGAAATCTGTCAAAACAAAATCCACAATCAGCAATCGGCCATTTTATGTCAGTTGACGGTGGACATTTTATGTCAGTTCATGGTGACCATTTTCTGTCAGTTGACGGTGGCCATTTTATGTCAGTTCACGGTGTCCATTTTATGTCAGTTCACAGTGGCCATTTTCTGTCAGTTCACAGTGGCCATTTTATGTCAGTTCACGGTGGCCATTTGATATCAGTTCACGGTGGCCATTTTATGTCAGTTCACGGTGGCCATTTTATGTGAATTCCCGGTGGCCATTTTCTTTCAGTTCACGGTGGCCATTTTATGTCAGTTAACGGAGGCCATTTTATGTTAATTCACGGTGGCCATTTTATGTCAGTTCAAGGTGGTCATTTTATGTCAGTTCACGGTGGCCATTTTATGCCAGTTCACGGTGGCCATTTAATGTCAGTTCCCGGTGGCCATTTTATGTCAGTTCACGTTGGCCATTTTATGTCAGTTCACGGAGGCCATTTTATGTCAGTTCACGGTGGCCATTTTTTGTCAGTTCACAGTGGCCATTTTATGTGAGCACAACACGGATCGGCCCTTGTGTCCTCAGTCCCGTAGACAGCTGCGCTAACCACTGTGCCATATGCCACCACACAGAGACATTTCTGTCAGTTGTCCATGTTGATGTAAAATAAACTGAAGGATAGAGTCATATAAATGGTGAAATGTTGGGCAATGTGGAAGTACAATCGGATTTGTGTGACTTTGTACATCAGTCAGTGAAAGTGGAGAGGGGATGCAGCAAGCAGTTAAGAAGGCCAATGATATGTTGCCCTTCATTGCAAGAGGGATCTGGATTCAGAAGTGGTGATGTCTTCCTGAAGTTATACAAGGCCTTGGTGAGAACACAACTGGAGTACTGTGTACAGTACTGGCCTTGTAGCCATCTGGGATGGCCACGTCCCGATTACAAAATGGACACTTTGCAAAGAATGCAGGGAACATGGACAATACTGAGAAAGCAAGCAGGTGCAAGGTGTGTCTGTTGCTCGGAGCTGTAGCTCCCAGACAAGACCGATACTGTGAAACCATCACCATACTAATGAGCCATCACCGGGGACAAACAGGGAACATTTAAGTAAACAATACCAAGGCAGACACCCCGGCGCCACTGGAGACTAGAACAAAGCAGGCCAACGGCCACCTAGGACACGCCCAGCAATCAGGGCACCCACCCCTCTATTGGAGGAAATCGACAGGAACGATTGGGAAACGGACAATTTCAAGGTCCGCCCAAAAGCGTGCGAAGCCCCTTTTGGGTATAAGAAGGATCCCCCAAGAGAGACTCTCTCTCTCGGCCTTGGCTCTCAGCGAGGAGAGACCTGACTAGCAGCTGCACCAGACCAAGTAAGTCCAAAGTCAGCGCACGCTACGAGACAGACGCTCTCAGCTGCTATCCTGTACCAGCTCAACCCCAGCAGCCTCAGAACCGAACAACGGCCATTGTTCCTCTGACGGAGTGGGCGGGCGAAGCTGGGTATGGGCTTTAGCAGTCGTGATAGTTTAGTTGGTAGAGTTTTGTGCATGAGTATATTAGACTGTGTGTGTAAATAAATGAGCACTGATTTCGAACTTACTAACGTGTTACGAGTCTTTGAACAGTCTCCGGTTTTGAACCTTCTGTCGTATCGAAAGAAACCTGGCGACTCTTGAGCAAACGTAATTAGAATTCAGGAAGACGACCAAATTAACCGCCATAAACAGCCAATTAAAGAGAGAACACAATTAGCAACAGTCTCCCTAACTAAGAAAGGATATAGTTGCCAGAGAGTGGGCGCAGCGGAGAGTCAATCGGCTGATAGGGAGGTTGCCAGACTGTCCGAGGAGGAGAGATTGGTTCGACAGGACAAAGAGCTCCTCCCCTAGAGCGAGCCCTGCCAGTGCTCCCCACAGTCAGCACTGCCAGTGCACCACCCAAAGCCAGCACTGACAATGCTCCCACCCACAGCCAGCACTGCCAGTGCTCCCCAACAGCCAGCATTGTTAGTGCTCCCCCCCCCCCCCACAGCCAGCGCTCCCAGTGCTCCCCCCCCAGACAGCACTGCCAGTACTTCCCCCAGCCCCTACAGCCAACACTGCCAGTGCTCCCACACCCACACCCAGCACTGCCAGTACAACCGTCCGCAGCTAGCACTGCCAGTACTCCCCCACAGCCAGCACTGCCTGTGCTCACCCACCCCCACAGCCAGCATTCGCCCCCATAACCAGCACTGCTAGTGCCCTCGCCACAGTCAGCACAGTACGAAGTCTTACAACACCCACTGAAAGTCGTACAGATTGGTTTCGATGTCACGAGCTTTCGGAGCGCTGCTCCTTCCTCAGGTGAATGAAGAGGTATGTTCCAGAAACACATATATAGACAGATTCAAAGATGCCAGACAATGCTAGGAATGCGAGCATTAGCAGGTGATTAAATCTTTACAGATCCAGAGATGGGGTAACCCCAGGTTAAAGAGGTGTGAATTGTGTCAAGCCAGGACAGTTGGTAGGATTTCGCAGGCCAGATGGTGGGGATGAATGTAATGTGACATGAATCCCAGGTCCCGGTTGAGGCCGCACTCATGTGTGCGGAACTTGGCTGCAAGTTTCTGCTCGGCGATTCTGCGTTGTCGCGCGTCCTGAAGGCCGCTTTGGGGAACGCTTACCCGGAGATCAGAGGCTGAATGCCCTTGACTACTGAAGTGTTCTCCGACTGGAAGGGAACATTCCTGCCTGGTGATTGTCGGCATCTCCACATCAGTCAGCACTGCCAGTGCTCCCCACAGCCAGCACTGCCAGTACTCCCCACATCCAGCACTGCCAGTGCTGCCCCCCCTACAGCCAACCCTGCCAGTGCAACCCCCACAGCCAGCACTGCCAGTGCTCCCCACAGCCAGCACAGGCAGTGCTCCCTCACAGCCAGCATTGCCAGGGCTGCCCCCCACAGTCAATCCTGCCAGAGCAGCCACCAAAGCCATCACTGCCACTGCAAGTGTTCCCCCCACAGCCAGCACTGCCTGTGCTCCCCCACATCCAGCACTGCCAGTTCTGCCCCCCACAGCCAACCCTGCCAGTGCAACTCCCACTGTCAGCACAGCCAGTGCTCCCGCAGCTACTGCTGCCAGTGCTCCCCCTCAGCCAGCACTGCCAGTCATCCCCCAGAGCCAACCCTGCCAGTGCAACTGCCACAGCCAGCACTGCCTGTGCTCCCACAGTCAGCACAGCCAGTGCTCCCACAGCCAGCACTGCCAGTGCTTCCCCCCACAGCCAACCCTGCCAGTGCAATCCCGACAGCCATCACTGCCAGTGTTCCAGCCACAGCCAGCACTGCCAGTGATTCCCCCCACAGCCTCCAATGCCAGTTCTCCCCACGTCCCCCCCCCCCCCAGAGTCAGCACATCCAGTGCCCCCCAATCTCCAGCCGGCACTGCCAGTGCTCGCGCACACAGCCAGCACTGCCAGTGCTCCCACACACAGCCAGCACTGGCAGTGCACCCCCCCCCCCCACAGCCAGCAGTGCCAGTGTTCCCACACGCCCCACAACCAGCTCCTGATTGGCTGATAGGCTGTCAGTTAGCGACTGTAGCTGCTGATTGGCTGAGAGGCTGTCAGTCATCGGCTGGAGCTGCTGATTGGGTGAGAGGATGTCAGTCAGCGCCAGGAGCTGCTGATTGGATGAAATGCTGCCAGTCAGAGACTAGAAGCGCTGATTGGCTTAGCGGGTGTCAGTCATCAGCTGGAGCTTTTGACTGGCTGAGAGGTTGTCAGTCAGCGGCAGGAGCTGCTGATTGGCTGAGGCGCTGACAATCAGTGGCGAGAGCTGATGATTGGCTGAGAGGCTGTCAGTCAGTGGCAAGAGCTGCTGATTGGCTGAGATGCTGTCAGTCAGAGACTGGAGCTGCTGATTGGCTGAGAGGCTGTCAGTAGCGGCTGGAGCTGCTGATTGGCTGAGAGGCTCTCAGTCAGAGACTGGAGGTCCTGATTGGCTGAGAGGCTGTCAGCCAGCGGCAGGGGCTGCTGATTGGCGACGAGCGTGTCAATCAGTTGCTGGAGCTGCTGAGTAGCTGAGAGGCTGTCAGTCAGCGGCTGGAGCTGCTGATTGGCTGAGAGGCTGTCAGTCAGAGACTGGAGCTGCTGATTGGCTGACAGGCTGTCAACCAGCGACTGGAGATGCTGATTGACTGAGCGGATGTCAGTGAGTGGCTGGAGCTCCTGAGTGGCTGAGAGGCTGTCAGTCAGTATTATTTTCTCACTAATGTAATGATTGATGTAATCGGATATTTCACCGCGATCTTGATCTGCTCCCTGTACCTGGACTGAGTCACCACATAAATAAATGTGTTTGTGCAGCAATTTAAATCCCGCAGCATAAATCCGACTTGTGAATTATATTGAGGAAGGGTGATGTAATATATTCCTCTCACTTCGATATAGAAAAATTTTATAACAGCCACGGTCCAGAGGGACATAGAACATAGATCATAGAACAATACAGCGCAGTACAGGCCCTTCGGCCCACGATGTTGCACCTAAACAAAAGCCATCTCACCTACACTATGCCATTATCATCCATATATTTATCCAATAAACTTTTAAATGCCCTCAATGTTGGCGAGTTCACTACTGTAGCAGGTAGGGCATTCCACGGCCTCACTACTCTTTGCGTAAAGAACCTACCTCTGACCTCTGTCCTATATCTATTACCCCTCAGTTTAAAGTTATGTCCCCTCGTGCCAGTCATATCCATCCGCGGGAGAAGGCTCTCACTGTCCACCCTATCCAACCCCCTGATCATTTTGTATGCCTCTATTCAGTCTCCTCTTAACCTTCTTCTCTCCACCGAAAACAACCTCAAATCCATCAGCCTTTCCTCATATGATTTTCCCTCCATACCAGGCAACATCATGGTAAATCTCCTCTGCACCCGCTCCAAAGCCTCCACGTCCTTCCTTTAATGCGGTGACCAGAACTGTACGCAATACTCCAAATGCGGCCGTACCAGAGTTCTGTACAGCTGCAACATGACCTCCCGACTCCGGAACTCAATCCATCTACCAATAAAGGCCAACACTCCATAGGCCTTCTTCACAACCCTATCAACCTGGGTGGCAACTTTCAGGGATCTATGTACATGGACACCTAGGTCCCTCTGCTCATCCACACTTTCAAGAACTTTACCATTAGCCAAATATTCCGCATTCCTGTTATTCCTTCCAAAGTGAATCACCTCACACTTCTCTACATTAAACTCCATTTGCCACCTCTCAGCCCAGCTCTGCAGTTTATCTACATCCCTCTGTAACCTGCTACATCCTTCCACACTATCGACAACACCACCGACTTTAGTATCGTCTGCAAATTTACTCACCCACCCTTCTGCGCCTTCCTCTCGGTCATTGATAAAAATGACAAACAGCAACGGCCCCAGAACAGATCCTTGTGGTACTCCACTTGTGACTGTACTCCATTCTGAACATTTCCCATCAACCACCACCCTCTGTCTTCTTTCAGCTAGCCAATTTCTGATCCACATCTCTGAATCACCCTCAATCCCCAGCCTCCGTATTCTTTGCAATAGCCTACCGTGGGGAACCTTATCAAACGCTTTGCTGAAATCCATATACACCACATCAACTGCTCTACCCTCGTCTACCTGTTTAGTCACCTTCTCAAAGAACTCAATAAGGTTTGTGAGGCATGACCTACCCTTCACAAAGCCATGCTGACTATCCCTGATCATATTATTCCTATCTAGATGATTATAAATCTAGTCTCTTATAATCCCCTCCAAGACTTTACCCACTACAGACGTGAGGCTCACCGGTCTATAGATGCCGGGGTTGTCTCTGCTCCCCTTTTTGAACAAAGGGACCACATTTGCTGTCCTCCAGTCCTCTGGCACTATTCCTGTAATAGTGCCAGAGGATGAAAGTTCCGGAGATGCTGAAGAGTAAAATCATTGACTTCCTTCTGCTCCCCATCTCTGGGTCGGTGCGATTGTCTCCCTGACTCTGAGCCCTCAGTGCCTTCCGGACCCGACTGCTGAGTAAAATGTGTCTGACTGTCAGAGCGTTGGTCAACAGGATTGAGAAGAACGGCATCAATGGGGTTAAAACCTGATCAAACCAGTTATATCCAACCCATCCCGGGTCAGTGAAAACGCTGCTCATTGTGACACAGTCCCACTGGACATTGTCGATTATCCCCCAAGGTTCCGATGTAAAGTACTGGGGCATATTTTTCACACAGAGCAGGAGGCCGCTTGTGGACAGAACCACAGCCGCAGTTTTCCCGGTGCAATATTTCGTTTTCAGTTTCTGGCAGCGAATGGCCACAAATCGATCAAAGTAGAAAGTGACGGTGAACCAGAGAGAACAGTCCCTGGATGCAGTCATCAGGACAGAGTTAACACTACACACAGGGGTGAGGTCCAGGAAATTCCAGGGGAAATAATAAGCATTGATCCTGTTCAGTATGGGACGAGTGATAATATACAGCAGATCCGCCATTGCCATGGCCACCAGGTAGCGAGTGGTGCAGGTAGAGAGGCCACACGTCCCCCGACACAGAATCACAATTCCCAGTAAATTAACTGTCAGAGAGAGATAGGAGAGACGCGGGAAATTACTGGATAATGAATCTCCCTGTCTGAACCAGGACATAATTTCAGCATCAATATAATGGACAGTGGGTGGGTGGGGGTGTTGGGAGAGGAGTGGGCACAGAGAATAACATTGCAGAGAGGGAAGTAGGAAATGTAACTCCATTGTTAAAGATGGGGAATGGGGGGAAGTGTGAATTGCAGCCCTGTCAGTTTGATAGCAGTGGTAGGAAAATGTTTATAATTCAGAGGCCTTTGGGAGAGGTAACATTTCTCATTTAGTCTGATTTACAGGATTCACTCAGGCCGGCCAGGTTTCCCAAAGCGGATACAAACATACCAGAGATTGTCATCCCAGCTCAATTATTGGACCACTCCCCGGATTGGGCCGTTCCCAGGACTGGGATTCTGATGGGATTGGACACCACTCCTGGTTTATTTGAATACTCCACGATCAATGGAAAAAATAAAAAAAACGCAGGACCTTCGCACTTCATAATCATGGGAGGAATAGAAATACAGAATGTACAGTGCAAAAGGAGGCCATTCGGCCCATCGCGTCTGCACCGGCCCTTGGAAAAAGAAAACCAGTTCAGCCCACCACATCCCCATAACCTCGTGACCCCATCTAAATTGTTTGGACACTAAACACAATTTATCTTGGCCAAACAACCTAACCTGCTCATCTTCGGACTGCGGGAGGAAACCGGAGCACCCGGAGGAAACCCACGCAGACACGGTGTAGAAAGTGCAGACTCCGCAGTGACAGTGACCCAAGCCGGGAATCGGTCCTGGGACCCTGGAGCTCTGAATCAACTGTGTCTACCACTGTGCTACCGTGCAGCCCAGCCTGTCCCGAATAGGGTCTGTGCAGTCTCCAGAACATTCCGAGGGCACACCCCGAACAGGTTTAGTCATTCGTAAAGCACCGGCTCCCAGGAATCCCCCATTTCCATGACTCGAACATCCCAACATCTCTGTTCCCAGAAATCCATTCTCTCCCAGTTTGAAAACAATCCCTGCCAAGCTTTTCTCAGGAATATTCCCACTCCGACAGTGGACATTCCCCAGAGTTCACTTGGTCGGAACAGACTCTCCCCAGATTCGGACTCATTGCATTCGACAAAAAAGTTGTAAAGTACCATAACAACAGTGTTAAGATGGAGGAGAAAGTTCCCAGACTAAAGTTGTTTAAATTAAAGTTACGTCCTGCGGGATGTAACATCCTAATTGGACGATGAGATGTTGCTCCTCCAGCTTGCGTTGGGCTTCACTGCATTCTGGCAGCAGGCCAAGGACAGACATGTGGGCCTGAGAGCAAGGTGCTGAGTTAACATGACCACAACAGGAAGGCTGGGGCCATGCTGTGGGCTGAGTGAAGGTGTTCCACAAAGCAGTCTCCCAGTCTGCGTTTAGTCTCCCCAATGTAGAGCAGACGGTATTGGCAGCGAATACAGTAGAACAAATTGAAGACACAGAAGTGAAACGCTGCTTCTCCAGAAAGGACAGTTTGCTGCTGAGAACCGGGAGACGGGAGGAGGTAAAGGGACAGTTATTGCACCGTCTCTGATTGCAGGGGAAGGTGCTGGGGGAAGGGAAAGGGGTGAGGGGTGTGAGGGGAAAGTGGACAAGGGGGGAGGGTGCGGGACCTGAGGAATGCAGAAATTGAGGGGGGTGGTTGGAGAGAGGTGAAGATGTGTTTGGTGGTGACATCATGCTGGAGTTGGCAGAAATGGAGGAGGATTTTCCTTTCAATGGGAGGCTGATTGTGTGGAAAGTTAGGACAGGGAGACACTATCATGTTTCCGGGAGGGAGGGGGATGTGTGAGGATAGAGGTGTGAGAAATGAATTGAACACGATTGAGAGGCCTGTTAACAAAAGGAAGGCAGCCCGGGGACAGCCCGGTTAAGGAAAAGACAGACATGCCAGACGGGCTATGTTCGACCACGTCACCATCAGAACAGAGGCGATGGAGGCGGAGAAAGTGAGAGAATGAGATGCAGTCTGTACAGGAAGCAGGGATCTGTACACAACCCTCGTGTTGGAGAACGGATTTGCAGAGGGATTGGACATCCCTTGTGAAGATTAGGCGGTTAGGGCCAGGGAAATGGACCTTCTTTATATGACATACGGCACCAGAGGAATCAGGAATTATAGAATCCCCACAGTGCAGAAGGAGGCCATTCGGCCCATTAAGTCTGTACCAAACCTCTGCAAGAGTACCTCAACCAAGCTCACTCCCCCGCCTATCTCATTAACCCCTTAATCTAACCTACACATCTTGTTGGACACTGCGGAGTAATTTAACATGGTCAATCCACCTAATCTGGGAGGAAACCGGAGCACCCGGAGGAAACCCATGCAGACACGGAGAAAAACTGCAGTCTCCACACAGACAGTCACCCAAGGTGGGAATTGATCCGGGGACCCTGGTGCTGTGAGGCAGCAGTGCAAACCACTGTGTCACTGTGACACCAATGTCTTTGGGAAGGGGCAGAACATGGTAAAGCGGATGGAATCAAGATAGGAAGATTGATCTTGGTGGGGCTGGAACAGGCCGAAATAATGGGTGTTCTGGGACTTTCCTGTTTGTGGATTTTGGGAACGCGGCAGAAGCGGGAGGTTGATGCAGGATGTGTGGGGTTGTAGGACTATGATATCCGAGTCTGTGAACAGAAGATATCCAGAGTCGATGAGGTCAGTGAAAGTCCTGGAAACAATATCATGATATTTGGTGGTGTGCTGCTGGTTCAGGGGGAGGTAGCAGGATGGGCCTGAGAGCTGACGGTCAGACTCTGAGAGGAAGATGTCAGGACACCAAACAATAATGGCACCACCCTTGTGAGCAGCTTAGATCACCAGGTCAGGGTTGGATATTCGAGAGAGGATTGGAGCAAGTTTAGAGTGAGTCAGGATAGAGTTGGTGAGAGGCACAGGGAAATTGAGACGGTCGATGTTGCACTGACAGATCTCAATGAGAAGATCAAGAGCTGATAGGAGGCCAGAGGGTGGGGTCCAGGTAGAGGGAGATTAATGGAGGCGGATGGATTTCAACAACAAATATTCATAAAATAGACAGTGAGAAACAGCAGAGACAATATTATCTATTCACTGATCACCATCAGAATAATTACCAAAGAATTGAAAAGCAGACGTCGGTCTCTGTTATTCTTGAGTTTAGAACAGAATATAATCAAATCTTCCAGTCACAATGTCAACAGTTGGAAAAATGGAATTAGAAGCATGAGTTAAAGACATCCAGTAACACAGAGTATACTAAATAGTCGGCACATATTCCAAAGTCAACATTATTCCTGACACATTTCATCCAATTATTTCAATAACTATCAGAAATAATAGACCTGAGTAGTATGATAGATGTTAAACAATTTGATTTTCTCAAGGCCGTCAGTAAGATCCGACATAACAGACTGATGGGTAATCTCAGAGCCAGTGGAGTTAGGGGACACAGCAGCAGAATGGACACATGCTGGCGACACACACAGAAAACAGGGAGAGGAGTTAAAGGGATTTAGGCTGATTGGTGGAATGCGGGAAGTGGTGTTCCACAAGGATCAGCACTGGGATCACTATCCTTCACCATTCCCATCAACAGTATGGGATCGGGAAGCAGAATGATAATTATACAATTTACAGACAGAATCAAATTGGAAGTGATAGTGAATACAGAGGAAGGATACAACTAATTACAGGCACACATCGTCATTAATTATGAATTTGCAAAGTGGGTATTTCAATGGGAGATAAATGTTCCGACAGATCAGTGTCCGCTGCTGCATTTTGTTCAGAACAAGAAGTCCCCCAATCACTCCTTGGAAAACAAGTGTATGAATGGACTGGAGGGGTTTCTGGGTTCAGGTGAATAGATTCACAAATCGTGTGAAGCAAAAACACAGTTTATAAACACCCATAAAAATTGATCAAACATGTGAGCTCATTTCAGGATGAATAGAAATGAGAAAATATCACAAAACCTATTGGAATACTGCACTTTTGTGGGTTTTATGAAATATTAGAGTGTGGGTGATATCTGTTCCTGTTGGAGTCGGTCAATAGAAAACAGAGATAGAGACATTCACTTCATACAATAAATATCAAACATCTTCAAAACACAGCCAAACTCGTCCTGTTTTCAGTCTATTCCAAAGTTAAAACACACAGAGAGAACTCCACAGAATGGAGCGACCACTCCCCAATAAAATACATCATTTCAAAACAGAACCAACTAATTTCAGTCCAGTTACTGACCCACACACAATACAATTCCACACGGACAGGTCGTCCCAGTAATAGATAGATAATTGGATCAGATCTTCCAGTCTGGTGAGAGACCCACATTCAGTACAATTCTACACTGACAGATACATCCAGTAATCCTTGTTCACTGCTGTCAGATATTTCAATCTGATCAGTGATCCACCCTCAGAGGGATTTCATTCTGATTCCCACTAAACCTTCCTTCAGAGAGATTGCCTTCACTGAGATCCAATCTAACATTATACAAGATTCCATTCAACATAATAACTTTATTGAACATAGATCCCATGAGTTACAAACAAGTTTATTGTTAGTTGATGAAATGGATTCAAACCATAGACATTATTAACGAGATTTGAATTAAGTAAATTATATCGTTGACCAGGTGTCTGTGTGACAGTGATCACGAGATCAGCGTTAAATATTTCCAGTCCCAGTTTAAAATCAGAGAGCCGCTAACGCACAGATTTACACAACTTCAATGGTGACAGTCACTTACCAGGAACACCAACAATAGCAAGGATTGGGTGGAATATTTTCTCAGCAGTCTCAACTGGGACAAGCATTTTCACTGTGAAAAAATGTGTCCCTTCCTGCGATTGGCAATCTCTCTGTCTGAAACTCTGAGGATATATATTCCATAATCTTTTAATTAATGCCCTGTGGAACCACCTCAGGGATATTGAGGTTGTGACATCGTTTAACTTATTTTTCAAGATGTGAACAAACAGATTACGATATTGTGTTCAGTGAAAGCAAATATTATTTTTGTGAGTGAGTGATCTCTTTGCAAACACTGGACTGTGTTGATCACATTGTTCAGCTAACATTAACAGAAAGGATGCTGTCCACTCAGATACCATCAGTCCCATCTCTACATCTCAGATTGTTTCAGTGATATCCCGCACTCCACTGTGACCATTCAGTGATTCAGTTCCAATTGTCAGTGTGTTTCTCTGGGTGGTTCCACTGCACTCTGGGGTGTAGCTGCCTCTGTAACTGTGACCATTCAGTGATTCAGTTCCAATTGTCAGTGTGTTTCTCTGGGTGGTCCTACTGCACTTTGGGGTGTGGCTGGCACTGTAAATGTGACCATTCAGTGATTCAGTTCCAATTGTCAGTGTGTTTCTCTGTGTGGTTCAATTGCACTCTGGGGTGTAGCTGCCTCTGAAACTGTGACCATGCAGTGATTCAGTTCCAGTTGTCAGTCTGTTGCTCTGTGTGGGTCCACTGCACTCTGGGATGTAGCTGCCTCTGTAACTGTGACCATTCAGTAATTCAGTTTCAATTGTCAGTGTGTTTCTCTGGGTGGGTCCACTGCACTCTGGGGTGTAGCTGCCTCTGTAACTGTGACCATTCAGTGATTCAGTTCCAATTGTCAGTGTGTTTCTCTGGGTGGGTCCACTGCACTCTGGGGTGTAGCTGCCTCTGAAACTGTGACCATTCAGTGATTCAGTTCCAGTTGTCAGTGTGTTGCTCTGGGTGGGTCCACTGCACTCTGGGATGTAGCTGCCTCTGTAACTGTGACCATTCAGTGATTCAGTTCCAGTTGTCAGTGTGTTGCTCTGGGTGGGTCCACTGCACTCTGGGATGTAGCTGCCTCTGTAACTGTGACCATTCAGTGATTCAGTTCCAATTGTCAGTGTGTTTCTCTGGGTGGGTCCACTGCACTCTGGGGTGTAGCTGCCTCTGTAACTGTGACCATTCAGTGATTCAGTTCCAATTGTCAGTGTGTTTCTCTGTGTGGGCCCACTGCACTCAGGGGTGTAGCTGCCTCTGTAACTGTGACCATTCCTTTGCGTAATTTCAGTAGTTTCTGTTTGAGCATAAGTAGCAAATTTCAATGTCTCCAAAATCTGGAACAATTTAAAGCGCAAAGAATGTGATCCCATATCTAAATCTGATTCAGCACCTCAAACTAAGAATTAATTCAGAATCATTGTAACCTCAGAAAACTTAGAGACTGCAGCAGCAACAAAACCATCACCTCAGAGAGCAGCATTAAAAAATATTCAGCTGTGAAAAACAAATACCCCTTCTCTAACTGATACCGGCCATCCGTCTGATACACACACTTCACCTGGGAGAGAGGAGGGGCGGGGTGAGATGTGGAGGAAGAGAGAACTGGTCTGTGAGATGTGCTGATAGAAGACAGGCTGAGAGAGAAAGAGGGTGGGTGGAGATTGAATGGGAGCGAAAGAGGGTGTAGAAATAAAGAATAAAACGAGAGAAGGAGGTAGGTTGTCTGAGAGAAAGGGAAGCAGAGAGTGGAGGGCGAGCGTTTGTGGGCGAGGGAGACAGATTGTGTGAGAAGGATGGTGTATAAAATACGAACATAATCTCAGACATAAGTACTGGAGAGAGCGACTGAGTGACTGAGGGAGTGGGAGAGGGAAAGATTGTGAGAGAAAGTGTGAGAGAGGGAAAGAGCGTGAGAGAAAGTGTGAGAGAGGGAAAGAGAGGGAGACAAAGTGTGAGGGAGGGAAAAAGTGTGAGAGAGAGTGAGAGAAAGTGTGAGGGAGGGAAAGAGTGTGAGAGAAAGTGTGAGAGAGGGAAAGAATGTGAGAGAAAGTATGAGAGAGGAAAAAAGTGTAAGAGAAAGTGTGAGAGATGGAAAGAGTGAGAGAATGTGTGAGACAGGAAAAGAGTGGGAGAGAAAGTGTCAGTTAGTGAGTTGTGTGAAAGGGAGGGAGGCATGGAGGGAGGGAGGCATGGAGGGAGAGAGTGTGAGAGAGAGGGACGTTGAGAGAGAGAGTGTGAGAGAGGGAGAGAGTGCAAGAGAGAGATAGAGTGTGAGGGAATTCTTGGAGATATGGGGAACTGGGTATCATGTGGGAAACACAATCCCGATTAATACATTTGCTGATTAAACAAACTTGTTCCTAAATTATAAACTCAGATCCTGGATAAAGTAAATGTCCTTCATGCAGTATTGCCCCATTTAAGTTGTGAATAACTGACAGTGTGATAGGTCAGTTATTGTGCAGAGCTGGAATAGAACTTGTCTTTCCCCAGTGAGAGGCCAGAAAGCAAACACGTGGCACAGCCGCTTTTAAAAATAATTGTAAAGCAACCTGAAAAAAGATAGACCTCCCTCTAATTATTAAATGTGCGTCTGCTTTTATTGGGAGCAACACAGATTTTTTCAATATTAACAGCACAGACAGCGCCCAGGGTCAGACAGATTGGAACTTACAATGACGTTGATGCTGTGAAGTAAGCAGTGAGCTAAAGCGGACGCTGAGATCATACATGGACACGGTGAATAGAAAGGATTACAGTGAGAATACTCGCGGTGCTGGGGAATTTGGACTAAACCTGCAGGTGTTGGTCCGCATCATCTCACAGCCAGACCACATCCAAGCCGATAAAGTGCGTGAATTCCCGAAGGACATTCATTCCTGGGGCTAGTTTAGCACACTGGGATAAATCGCTGGCTTTTAAAGCAGACCAAGGCAGGCCAGCAGCACAGTTCAATTCCCGTACTAGCCTCCCTGAACAGGCGCCGGAATGTGGCGACTAGGGGCTTTTCACAATATCTTCATTTGAAGCCTACTTGTAACAAGAAGCGATTTTCATTCAATTTCATTTCATTCCGTTTGACCTCAGCGGCTCTGTAGATGAGCAGATGATTCAATCCGACTGGTGCGCCCTTTCCCTGGAGACATACATTTGATTTCTGTCACTCCTACCATTCCCTGTGAAACCATTGTTGTATCTGCCGGCACCAGTGTCCCAGGCCGTGCAGGCCAGATCAGAATCACTCGCTGTGTGAATCGTTTAGAAGCAGTTTTCCCTTCGGGATGATTGGATAGGCTGGGGCTGGGTTATTGGGAATAAAAGACGATGATGTGAGATTCGTTCCAAACATTTGAGATGATATAAGTTTTGGATAATCTGGATGTAAATGAACTGTTTCCATGAACAATATAACTATCTGTTGGAAAGATGTAACTGAAATATATGATCATGCAGCTACATTCATCAGCGAGTATTGCAGAGCCGGAACTGATAACAAATGGCAACATGGGGAGACGACACGGTCACTCACACCTCCTCCACCATTCAATTTAATCACTGCTCAGCTTCTGCCGCAATCTCATTTCCCGCTTGTTCCTCACAGCCTTTCATTACCTCATTTTCTGTAAGAATAATGGCGGCAGACACCCAAAGCCACATTTCAAACCGAGATGGACATTTACGGCCATAAGACCATAAGACACAGGAGCTGAACTTGGTCACTAGGCCGAGCGAGCCTGCTCCGCCAGTCAATCATGGCTGATATGTTTCTCATCCTCATTCTTCGACCTTCTCACCTTCTCCCCAAAACTCCTGATCTCCTTATTAACCAAGAAACTATCTATCTCTGTGTGAAAGACACTCAGTGATTTGGTCTCCACAGCCTTCGGGAGCAAATAGTTCCACAGATTCACCACTCTCTGGCTGAAGAAATTCCTCCACATCTCTGTTTCAAAGCATCGTCCCGTTAATCTGAGATGGTGTCCTCGGGTTCTATTTTTTCATACAAGTTGAAACACCCTCTCCACATCCCCTCGATCCAGGACTCCTGTAAGTTTCAACACGATTCCCCCTCATCCTTCTAAATTCTAACGAGTACAGTCCCATTGTCCTCAACCGTTCCTCATACGACAAGCTCTTCATTCCAGGGATTATTCTTGTGAACCTCCTCTGGACACTTTCCAAGGGAGGCATATCCTTCTTCAGATACGGGGCCAAAGCCGCTCGCAATACTTCAAATGGGGTCAAAGCAGAGCCTTATACAGCCTCAGAAGTGCATCCTTGGTCTTGTATTCTAGACCTCCCGAGTTGAATGCTAACATTGCAATTGCCTTCCTAACTGCCGACTGAACCTGCACGTTAACCTTAAGAGAATCGTGAGCAAGGCCTCCCCAGTCATAGAAAACATAGAAAATACGGCACAGAACAGGCCCTTCGGCCCACGATGTTGTGCCGAACCTTTGTCCTAGATTAATCATAGATTATCATTGAATTTACAGTGCAGAAGGAGGCCATTCGGCCCCCTGAGTCTGCACCGGCTCTTGGAAATAGCATCCTACCCAAACTCAACACCTCCACCCAACACCAAGGGCAATTTTGGACACTAAGGCCAATTTATCATTGGCCAATCCACCTACCCTGCACATCTTTGGACTGTGGGAGGAAACCGGAGCACCCGGAGGAAACCCACGCAGAAACGTTGAGGACGCACAGACTCCGCACAGACAGCGACCCAAGCCGGAATCGAACCTGGGACCCTGCAGCTGTGAATCAATTGTGCTATCCACAATGCTACCGTGCTGCCCTGAAGAACAAATAAATCTACACTCTATAATTTTACCGTAATCCATGTGCCTTTCCAATAGCTGCTTGAAGGTCCCTAATGTTTCCCACTCAACTACTTCCACAGGCAGTGCATTCCATGCCCCCACTACTCTCTGGGTAAATAACCTACCTCTGATATCCCTCCTATATCTTCCACCTTTCACCTTAAATTTATGTCCCCTTGTAATGATTTGTTCCACCCGGGGAAAAAGTCTCTGACTGTCTATTCTATCTATTCCCCTGATCATCTTATAAATCTCCATCAAGTCGCCCCTCATCCTTCTCCGTTCTGATGAAAAGATGCCTAGCACTCAACCTTTCCTCGTAAGATCTATTCTCCATTCCAGGTAACATCCTGGTAAATCTTCTTTGCACCTTTTCCAAAGCTTCCACATCCTTCCTAAAATGAGGTGACCAGAACTGCACACAGTACTCCAAATGTGGCCTTACCAAAGTTTTGTACAGCTGCATCATCACCTCACGACTCTTAAATTCAATCCCTCTGTTCATGAACGCGAGCACACCATAGGCCTTCTTCACAGCTCTATCCACTTGAGTGGCAGCTTTCAAAGATCTATGAACATAGACCCCAAGAGCTCTCTGCTCTTCTACATTGCCAAGAACTCTACCGTTAACCCTGTATTCCGCATTCATATTTGTCGTTCCAAAATGGACAACCTCACACTTTTCAGGGTTAAACTCCATCTGCCACTTCTCAGCCCAGCTCTGCATCCTATCTATGTCTCTTTGCAGCCGACAACAGCAGTCCTCACTATCCACAACTCCACCAATCTTCGTATCGTCTGCAAATTTACCGACCCACCCTTCAACTCCCTCATCCAAGTCATTAATGCAAATCACAAACAGCAGAGGACCCAGAACTGATCCCTGCGGTACCCCACTGGTAACTGGGATCCAGGCTGAATATTTGCCATCCACCACCACTCTCTGACTTCTATCGGTTAGCCAGTTCGTTATCCAACTGGCCAAATTTCCCACTATCCCATGCCTCCTTACTTTCTGCAGAAGCCTACCATGGGAAACCTTATCAAATGCCTTACTAAAATCCATGTATACTACATCCACTGCTTTACCTTCATCCACATGCTTGGTCACCTCCTCAAAGAATTCAATAAGTTTTGTCAGGCAAGACCTACCCCTCACAAATCCGTGCTGACTATCCCTAATCAAGCAGTGTCTTTCCAGATGCTCAGAAATCCTATCCTTCAGTACCCTTTCCATTACGTTGCCTACCACCGAAGTAAGACTAACTGGCCTGTAATTCCCAGGGTTATCCCTAGTCCCTTTTTTGAACATGGGCACGACATTCGCCACTCTCCAATCCCCTGGTACCACCCCTGTTGACAGTGAGGACGAAAAGAGCATTGCCAACGCTCTGCAATTTCATCTCTTGCTTCCCATAGAATCCTTGGATATATCCTGTCAGGCCCGGGGGACTTGTCTATCCTCAAGTTTTTCAATATGCCCAACACATCTTCCTTCCTAACAAGTATTTCCTCGAGCTTACCAGTCTGTTTCACACTGTCCTCTCCAACAATATCGCCCCTCTCATTTGCAAATACAGAAGAAAAGTACTCGTTCAAGACCTCTCCTCTCTCTTCAGACTCAATACACAATCTCCCGCTATTGTCCTTGATCGGACCTACCCTCGCTCTAGTCATTCTCATATTTCTCACATATGTGTAAAAGGCCTTGGGGTTTTCCTTGATCCTACCCGCCAAAGATTGTTCATGCCCTCTCTTAGCTCTCCTAATCCCTTTCTTCAGTTCCCTCCTGGCTATCTTGTATCCCTCCAATGCCCTGTCTGGACCTTGTTTCCTCAGCCTTACATAAGTCTCTTTTTTCCTCTTAACAAGACAGTCAACCTCTCTTGTCAACCATGGTTCCCTCACTCGACCACCTCTTCCCTGCCTGACAGGGACATACATATCAAGGACACGTAGTACCTGTTCCTTGAGTCCCTTTGTGCTTCTGATTTCCGAAGCATTTCCACATTTGGAAAACAGCCATCGCCTCTATTCCTCCTTCCAAAGTGCATAAGCTCACACTTTTCCACATTGTATTCCATCTGCCACTTCTTTGCACAATCTCCGAGCCTCGAAGTCCTTCTGCAGCCCCCCTCGCTTCCTCAATACTACCTGTCCCTCGACAGATCTTTGTATCATCTGCAAACTCTGCAACAGTGCCTTCGGTTCCTTCTTCCAGATCATTAATGTATATTGTGGAAAGTTGCGGTCCCAGCACAGACTCCAGAGGCACGCGATTAGACACCGGCTGCCATCCTGAAAAAGGCCCCTTCTTGCCACTCTCTGCCTCTGCCAGTCAGCTAATTATTTTTCCATCCCAGGATCTTACCCTGAACACCATGGCCTCTGAACCAACTTTACAGACTGTAATGCGGCACTATGTTAAAGGCCCTCTGGAGATCTAAATGAATCACGTCCACTGATTCTCCCTTGTCTAACTTCCTTGTTACTTCCTCAAAGAACTCTAACAGATTTGTCAGACATGACCTCCCCTTGACGAAGCCGTGCTGGCTCAGTCCTATTTTACCATGCTCTTCCAAGTACTCCGCAATCTCATCCTTAATAATGGATCTAAAATCATCATACCAATGACCTAAGTCAGGCTAACCGGCCGATAATTTCCCGTCTTCTGCCTCCCTCCCTTCTTTAACAGCGGTGCTACATTAGCCACTTTCCAGTCCTCTGGGACCCTTTCTGCCTTCAGTGATTCCTGAAGGATTCCCGCCACTGCCTCCACAATCTCCTCAGCTATCTCTTTTAGAACCCTGGGATGTCGTCCATCCGTCCAGGTCATTCATCCACCTTCAGACCTTTCAGTTTCCACAGAACCTTCTCCTTAGTGATGGCCACGGCACTCCCCTCTGCCCCCTGGCTCCCCTGGAGCTCTGGCATCCCACTGGTGACTTCCACCGTGAAGACTGATGCAAAGTAACTAGACAGTTCCCCTGCCATTTCTTTGTTACCTATTATTACTTCTCCAGTCACATTTTCGACTGGCCCAATGTCTTTTTCTTGTCTCTCTCTTACCTTTTATATATTGAAAAGAACATCTTCCTATCGTCTTTTACATTACTAACGAGCTTGCACTCATATTTCAACTCTTCCTTCTTTATTGCTTTTTCAGTTTTCCTCTGCTCGCTATTAAAGGCTCCCCAATTGTCTGGAATCCCACTATTTCGCGCCACATTGTATGTTTTTTATTTTGCTTTACTGCTGTCCTTGACTTCCCTCGTGAGGCATGGATTCCTTGGCCTCCCCTTAGCATGTTTCCTCCTTCATGGGATGACATTCTGTTGTTCCTCCCGAATAACCCCCCAAAACTCCTGCCATTGCTGGTCCACTGTGTTCCCTGCTCGGCTCCTTTTCCAATCAACTCTGGGCATCTCCTCCCTCATGTCTTTGTAGTTACCCCTATTTAATTGTAATACTGTTATGTCTGATTGCAGCTTCTCCCTCTCAAACTGCACGGCAAATTGTAGCATATTGTGGTCACTGCCCCCTCAGGGTTCCTTCACCTTTAGTTCCCTAATCAAGTCTGCCTCACTACACATCACCAAATCCAGAAATGCCTGTTCCCCAGTCAGCTCTGTCACAAGCTGCTCCCAAAAAAATCTCTTAGACTTTCCACAAATTCCTTTTCTTGGGATCCACGACCAACCTGATTATCCCAGTCCACCAGCATATTGAAGCCCCCATGGTTATTGAAATGTTGCCTTTTTTACAGGCCTTTTCTATCTCCTGATTTATTTACTGCTCGGGGTCCTGCAAATAACTCCCATCAAGGTCGTTTTATCTCCTCCATTCCTCAACTCTGTCCACAGATAATCTATGCCTTCTGATACTATACCACTCCTTGCTATCGATTTAACACCAGGTCTAATGCAGGTAGGGAATATACAGTGAATGATAGAACCCTCAAGAGTATTGAAAGTCAAAGAGATCTAGGAGTACAGGTCCACAGGTCATTGAAAGGGGCAACACAGGTGGAGAAGGTAGTCAAGAAGGCATACGGCATGCTTGCCTTCATTGGCCGGGGCATTGAGTATAAGAATTGGCAAGTCATGTTGCAGCTGTATAGAACCTTAGTTAGGCCACACTTGGAGTATAGTGTTCAATTCTGGTCGCCACACTACCAGAAGGATGTGGAGGCTTTAGAGAGGGTGCAGAAGAGATTTATCAGAATGTTGCCTGGTATGGAGGGCATAAGCTATGAGGAGCGATTGAATAAACTCGGTTTGTTTTCACTGGAACGAAGGAGGTTGAGGGGCGACCTGATAGAGGTATACAAAATTATGAGGGGCATAGACAGAGTGGATAGTCAGATGCTTTTCCCCAGAGTAGAGGGCTCAATTACTAGGGGGCATAGGTTTAAGGTGAGAGGGGCAAGGTTTAGAGTAGATGTACGAGGCAAGTTTTTTACGCAGAGGGTAGTGGGTACCTGGAACTCGCTACCGGAGGAGGTAGTGGAAGCAGGGACATGTAAGGGGCATCATGACAAATATATGAATAGGATGGGAATAGAAGGATACGGACCCAGGAAGTGTAGAAGATTGTAGTTCAGTCGGGCAGTATGGTCGGCACGGGCTTGGAGGGCCGAAGGGCCTGTTCCTGTGCTGTACATTTCTTTGTTCTTTGTTCTTACTGACAATGCAACCACGCCCCCTTTGCCGATCTACCTGTCCTTTCGATAGAACACTTGCATATTTTGATCCCAGCTCTGATCACCTTGCAGCCACGTCTCTGTGATTCCCACCACATCCTCCCAGCCAATAGCTCTGTGAACAACATGCAAATTTACCTTGTTACCTATACTGCGCACATTTAGGTCCACCACCCTCAATCCTGCATTGAGCACCTCCCTTCTCACACTTGTCACCTTGTTTGCTCTGCCTGAGGGTGATGTTGTTCAGGTATTTGTGTTCTCCATTTCCCCTTCAGTTATTACACCTGCTGAGCTACCGCTCTGGTTCCCACCCCCTTTCATATTAGTTTAAATTCTCGCGGGTGATACTAACAAAACTCCCAGCGAGGATAGTGATGCCCCTCCAGTTTAGAATCGACCCGCCCTTTTTGTCCAGGTCCCACCTTTCCCGGAATATCGCCCAAATGGCCCAGAAATCTGAAACCCTCCCTTCTGCACCACCAGTTTAGCCACGTGTTTAGCTGGACTATCATCTTATTTCTGGCCTCACTGTTACGTGGCACTGGGAGCAATCCTGAGAGTAATCCTCAGAGCACCCGGAGGAAATCCACGCAGACACGAGGAGAACGTGCAGACTCTGCACAGATAGTGACCCAAGCTGGGAATCGAACCTGGGACCCTGGTGCTGTGAAGCAACAGGTTCACGCCTCTGTGCTCCGGTGCCGGCCTTCAAATCAGGAATCCTCAATAATTGGGAGAGTGTCGGTATCACGGAGAGCTGTGGATCTGCTGTGTAATACTGAGAAATAAATCACCAAGGCCATGGCAGGGTTTGATTCTCCTACAATCCGCCAGCTCTAATCTTAACCATCACATTAGACCCCGGCATTGATCAGTCCATTAAACCCGGGAAACAGACTCTAATTGATGAATAATGAATGGAAACAATGGTTGATGACTCTCTTATTGTGAAACAGTCAGTATCTTCCCGAGGAGAAACACTAGAGGATACAGAAGGGAACCAAAAGGACCAGTCTCCCCAACAACACCAGCGGGAGTTTGTAGTTATCCAGTTCCAGCAGTCAGGTAGCCTCAATAATTTAAATAAATATGTGATACAATATATAATTGTTTTTGAGCCCATTACTTCCCGGATTCCATTATTTAAATTGCTGAGACGTCTTCAGTAGAAACAGGCAGAGAGATCACATTGTATTCCACCACATAGCAGCGATATTTCTAGTAATTCAAAGAATTAAAAACTGAAAGATAATTTCTGATACTCATAGACATTTCCAAATGCATATTATTGTGAAAAGTATAAAGATTTCTAGATATATTCAGTAATCATTGGACTGAAAATAATCATGTTCCCGGCATGATGATTCCATAGAGAGATAATCACAGTTTAGTTAATTGTGAGCAGAAATGTGCATGTTCAATTTATTGTGTTATTATAGTGAGGTCAGGAATTACTGACTCTATTTGAACGAACAATCTTATTATCAATATTGTCCAACAATATTTCTTTACGCCTGTGATTACTGGAAGAATCAATCCTTCAATAATCACATTCAATGTTGCAATTAAATGTTTTTCGTTATTTACTGTGTTCAATGGACTGAAAACGAATGTGATGCTTTCAATCAATGTTGTGCAAACATGATGTCATCCTGCCTTCAACATTGGATTTCATAGATCATAGAATTTATAGTGCAGAAGGCGGCAATTCGGCCCATCGAGTCTGCACCGGCTCTTGGAAAGACCACCCTACCCAAGCCCACACCTCCACCCTATCCCCATAACCCAGTAACCCCAACTAACCTAAGAGCAATTTAGCGTGGCCAATCCACCTAACCTGCACATCTTTAGACTGTGGGAGACAATCAGAGCACCCGGAGGAAACCCACGCAGACACGGGGATAACGTGCAGACTCCGCACAGACAGTGACCCAAGCGGGAATCGAACCTGGGATCCTGGCGCTGTGACGTCATAGCGGCACCACTATGCTATCGTGCTGCCCGATTTGCTCAGTTTTCTTTGGTGGAAACAGGCAGAGAGAATTCTCACACTATTCAGTCATGGCACAACTATGATTAATGGAATTAAATCCTGAGATATAATTGCTGGTATCATAGACATGGAAAATATTTCCCAATACATATTATTGTGGGAAGTGAAAAGATTTATTCATTCCGTTAGTGATCAATGGATTAATCAGTATCTTGCCATGATAATTCTCTTGGAAAATGACCATCGGTTTAACGTCCTGTACTCGGTTCTCCGTCCCGCCAGCCCCGTTATCCGGCGCTGCGAATCATCCTCCACAACGGGATTCTCCGTTCCCGCAGCCAGTCAATGAGGTTTCCCATTGTGACCACCCCACGCCATCGAGAAACTCGCCGACATGGGTGCGCTGCCGGCGGAATTGGAGGATGCTGCCGAGGGAAAATCCCATTGATTGGGATTGTGAGCTGAACAAATGCATTTTTAATTGATGTTATTATTGTTGTGTGGTCAGGAATTACAGATTCTATTCCACTGAATAACAATCTTCATTTGATTATGGTCTGAACAATAATTAGAAACCGCCTGTGATTATTGCAATGAACAATCCTTTCACAATCAGTGAAAGATGCAATGACATGTTTTTAGTTATTTGCTGTGTTTAATGGACTGAAAACGAATTTGTTATTTTCTCTCAATGTTGCACAAATAATAATTAGTTGTGTAATGTTTGTTGGACATTGACATAATGAGCTGTTCACTGATTTAATTCAACCTCGCAATGAATGAATGTGATAATTATTTATTGGACCAAACAATCAATTCAAGTTCACTCTGATTATTGGGACGAACTATGTTAACAGACGATTAATCTTCCACAGAAAATAAATAAATAATTCAAATAAAAAGCACCAGATCCGTCAAAATGTCACCAGTTTAAAGACATTTAATGTTGGGAAACTGGCAATCACTGATTCAAATATTCTGAGCCATTTTAACAGATAGTTCTTTCATATTCGCTTTGGTTATTAGGTGTAATGATTAATAGTTAGTTACTTTAACTCTTGGACGATGAAGAATTAGCTCTTCACTTTTATACTGAATCCAAACAGTAGAAATAGTGTTGGCTCTCAGGACAATCTCAATAAAAGGACATTTGAAAAGCGACATGTTGCAGTGACTGATGTTGTCTCCAAATCCCGCAGCCCACTCAGCCCTTTCTGGGGTTGGGTGATATCTGGGTTTGGGTGATCTCTGGGGTTGGGTGATATCTGGGGTTGGGTGATATTTGGGGTTGGTTGATATCTTTGGTTGGGTGATATGTAGGGTTCAGTGAACTCTGGGGTTGGGTGATATTTGGGTTTGGGTGATATCTGGGGTTGGGTGGTTTCTGGGGTTGGGTGATCTCTGGGGTTGGGTGATATTTGGGTTTGGGTGATCTCTGGGGTTGGGTGATATCCGGGATTGGGTGATCTCTGGGGTTGGGTGGTTTCTGGGGTTGGGTGATATCTGGGGTTGGTTGATACCAGGTGTTGGGTGATATCGGGGTGGTGGGTAGATATCAGTTCTGCGGTGATGTTTGGGGGGGGGCATGAATTACAGGCTGGGTTCATATCGGAAGGGGGGTTGATATCTTTGGTTGGGTGATATGTAGGGTTCAGTGAACTCTGGGGTTGGGTGATATTTGGGTTTGGGTGATATCTGGGGTTGGGTGGTTTCTGGGGTTGGGTGATCTCTGGGGTTGGGTGATATTTGGGTTTGGGTGATCTCTGGGGTTGGGTGATATCCGGGATTGGGTGATCTCTGGGGTTGGGTGGTTTCTGGGGTTGGGTGATATCTGGGGTTGGTTGATACCAGGTGTTGGGTGATATCGGGGTGGTGGGTAGATATCAGTTCTGCGGTGATGTTTGGGGGGGGGCATGAATTACAGGCTGGGTTCATATCGGAAGGGGGGATGACATATTAAAATTAATAATCGATTACTGTCACAAGTATACTTCACTGAAGTCACTGTGAAAAGCCCCGAGTTGCCATATTACGGCGCTTGTTTGTGGAGACGGGCACTGGAAGTGAACCCGCGCTGCTGGCATTCTTCTGCTTTGCAAGGCGGCTATTTAGCGCACTGTGCTAATCCAGCCCCTGGTGGGCTAGTTCGGGGGTTTGGGGTTGTCATCGGGCGGGATGATACCTGCCTGGGGACGTCCGGAGGTTGTGGGTAATATCCGGAGGCTAATATCGAGGGTCGTTATATCTGGGACTGATATACGGGGGGGGGGGGGGGGGGAGGGCGGGGTTGATATTTAGGGGTTGTGACATTCGGTTTGGTGGGGTAACATTCGGCGGGCGGGGGTGATATCTGGTTGGGACGGGTGACATTTGGCCGGCGGCGGTGATATCCGGGGGAGGGGCGGAGTTGATATCCCAGAGAAGTGACATCTGCCGGGGGGGGGGGGTGGATTTGATGATATCGAGGGGCTGACCTGGGCGGGGGCGTGACCTGGAGTGGGTGGTTTGGGGGGGTGGGGACTGGATTTGGTGGGATCATAGGTAGAATCATAGCATCAGCAGTGCAGAAGGAGGCCATTTGGTCCATCATGTCTGCACCAGCCCTTGGAAAGAGCGTCTCACCTAAGCCCACATCTCTGTCCCATCCCATTAACCCAGTGACCCCCTAACTCCGAGGTAACAATATCAGAGAGGCGAATATCCGACTGGGAATGATGTTTGTGGGGGGGGGGGGTGATATGAAGGGGGTAATATCGGGGTGGGGGTGATATCAGGGAGGGGGATATCGGGAGGGGGTGATGTCGTGAGGGGGTGATATCGGGGAGGGGGTGATATCGAGGAGGGGGTGATGTCGGGGATGGGGTGAAATCGGGGAGGGGGTGATATCAATTTGAGGGTGATATCCGGGAGGTAGCGATATCGGGGAGGGGGTGATATTGCAGAGGGGGTGATATCGGGGGGGGGGGGTGATATCGGGGTGGGGGTGATATCGGGGAAGGGGTGATATCAGGGTGAGGGTGATATCCGGGAGGTGGCGATATCGGGGAGGGGGTGATATCGGGGTGGGGGTGATTTCGGGGAGGGGGTGATATCGGGGAGGGGGTGATAACGGGGAAGGGGTGATATCGGGGAGTGGGTGATATCGGGGTGGGGGTGATATCGGGAAGGGGTGATATCGGGGAGGGGGTGATATCCAGGAGGAGGTGATATCGGGAAGGGTGATATCGAGGAGAGGGTACTATCGGGGAGGGTGTGATACCGGGGAAGGGGTATTATCGGGGTGGGAGTGAGTTCGGGGTAGGGGTGATGCTGGGGTGGGAGTGAGATCGGGGAGGGAATGATATCGGGGAGGGTGTGATATCGGGGAGTGGGTGATATCGGGGAGGGGGTGATATCGGGGAGGGGGTGATATCGGGGAGGGAGTGATATCGGGAGGGGTGATATCGGGGAGGGGGTGATATCGGGGAGAGGGTGATATCGGGGAGGGGGTGATATCGGGAGAGGGTGATATCGGGGAGGGTGTGATATCGGGGAGGGGGTGATATCGGGGAGGGGGTGATATCGGGGAGGGGGTGAT
This sequence comes from Scyliorhinus torazame, assembly GCF_047496885.1. Lineage (NCBI taxonomy): Eukaryota > Metazoa > Chordata > Chondrichthyes > Carcharhiniformes > Scyliorhinidae > Scyliorhinus > Scyliorhinus torazame. The sequence goes on along the minus strand of NW_027307889.1, from coordinate 371,256 downwards.
ATCGCGGAGGGGGTGATATCGGGGAGGGGGTGATATCGGGGAGTCGGTGATATCGGGAAGGTGGTGATATTGGGGAGGGGATATCCGTAGTGGGGGAGGGGCAGTGCTGCGGTGTCTATTGAGACACAACAATCCCGACGACCCCCCAATGGGGCCAATGGGCATCAGAAGCCGCCACTGCGCCTGTGCGACACCCAGCCCAGCATGCCCTGCGTGCCGGCGGCGGTCATCTGTTGCCAGTAGGACCTCCGGCAGCCAAATTGTGTTTCCAGGGGAGACTCCAGGTGGTCATCTTGTGTTGCCAGGGGAGACTCCCTGCGGCCATCTTGTGTTGCCATGGGAGACTCCAGGTGGCCATCTTGTCTTGCCAGGGGAGACTCAAGGTGGTCATCTTGTGTTGCCAGCGGAGACTCCAGGTGACCATCTTGTGCTGCCAGGGGAGACTCCAGGTGGTCATCTTGTGTTCCCTGGGGAGACTCCAGGTGGCCATCTTGTGTTGCCAGGGGAGACGATGTCAGTCAGTGGGTGGCCCGCGCACTGCCTGCTGGGATAGTGACCCTCCCGCACATGCGCACGGACAGCTCTGAGTGAAGCCTCCATTGTCTGAAGCATTATTACTGCCATACGCCCCAGAGTCCTCATCCGTTCCTCATTTGACAAGCCCGCCTCTGTCTCCAGACTCCGGCTTCACTCTCGGTGCTGAAACACCCATTCCCCTTTCCTTGGAGGGACAGCGGCCTCTGGCGGCGGGGGGACAGCGGCCTCTGGCGGCAGGGGGACAGCGGCCTCTGGCGGCAGGGAGGAGGACCAGCAGCTGGCGAGCAGTGAGTGCGAGTTGGGCTGAGTTTGTCTGTGTCTGTGTCTCTGTCTCTGTCTCTCTCTGTGTCTCTGTCTGTGTCTTAGGCTGTGTCTGGGTCCGTGTCTTTGTGTCTGTCCGTGTCTCTGTGTCTCTGTCTGTGTCTCTTCCTGTTTCTCTGTCTGTGCCTATGTCTGTGTCGCTGACTGTCTCTCTGTCTGCCTAGCTGTCTATATCTGTGTCTGTGTCTCTGTCTGTGCCGTTGTCTGTGCCTACGTCTGTGTCTCTGTATGTGCCTGTGTCTATGTCTGTTTCGCTGGCTGTCTCTCAATTTGTGTCTTTGTCTCTGTCTGTGTCTCTGTCAGTGTCACTGTTTCCCTCTGTGTCTCTTACTGTGTCTCTATCTGTGTCTATGTCTGTGTCGCTGACTGTATCTCTGTCTGCATCTCTGTCTATATCTGTGTCTGTGCCTCTGTCTGTGCCGTTGTCTGTGCATGTGTCTGTGTCTGTGCCTGTGTCTATGTCTGTGTCGCTGACTGTGTCCCTGACTGTCTCTCAATTTGTGTCTTTGTCTCTGTCTCTATCTCTATCTACGTCTGTGTCTCTGCCTGTACCTGTGTGTCTCCCTCTGTCTGTCTCTCTGTCTGTGATTCTATCTGTGTTTCTGTGTCTCTGTGTGTGCCTGTATATCTGTCTGTGTCTGTTACTCTGACTGTGGCTCTGACTGTGCCTGTGTCTCAGTCCGTGTTTCTGCCTGTGCTTGTGTCTGTGTCTGTGCCTGTGCCTCTGTCTGTGTTTCTGTCTGTGTAATGTCTCTCTCTGTGTCTCGGTATCGGTCTATGTCTGTGTCCCTGTCTGTGTCTTCGTTTCTGTCTCTATCTGTGTCCATTGTCTGTGCCTCTGCCTGTGTCTTTGTCTCTGTCCGTGTCTATGTCTGTGCCTGTGTCTCTGTCTGTGTCCCTGTCTCTTCTGTGTATGTGTCTTTCTCTCTGTCCGTGTCCGTGTCTCTGTCTTTGTCTGTGTCTCTGTCTCTGTCTGTGTTTGTGCCTCTGTCTCTTTCTCGCTCTGTGTCTCTGTCCATGTCTATGTCTCTTCCTGTGTCTCGGTCTGTGTCTGTGTTCTGTCTGTGCCTGTGTCTCTGTCTGTGTCACTGCTTCTATAAGTGTCTCTGCCTGTGTCTCTGTCTGTGTCTATGTCGGTGTCGCTGACTGTCTCTCTGTCTGTGTCTGCGTCTCTGTCTATATCTGTGTCTGTGTCTGTGTCTCTGTCTCTGTCTGTGTCTCTGCCTGTGCCTGTGTCTGTGCCAGTGTCTCTGCCTGTGCCTGTGTCTCTTCTGTGTCTCTGACTGTGTCGCTCACTGTCTCTCAATCTGTGTCTGTCTCTGAGTGTGTCTCTGTCTGTGTCTGTGTCTTTGACTCTGTCTGTGCCTCTGTCTCTGTCTGGGTCTGTGTCGGAGTTTCTCTCTGTGTCTCTGTCATGTCTCTGTCTTTGTCTGTGTCTGTGTTTGTGTCTCTGTCTGTGGTTCTTGTCTCTTTCTCTGTCTGTGTCTCTGTCTGTGTCATTGTATCTATCTGTGTCTCTGCCTGTATCTGTGTCTCTCTCCCTGTCTGTCTCTCTGTCTGTGATTATTTCTGTGTTTATATCAGATTCTCTGTCTGTGTCTCTGTCTGTGTCTGTGCCTCCGTCTATGTCTCTGTGTGGGTCGGTGTCTGTATCTGTGTCTCTGCCTGTGTATGTGCCTGAGTCTGCGTCTCTGTATGAGACTGTGTCTCTGTCTGTGTGTCTCTCTGTGTCTCTGAATCGGTCAGCGGTTCTGTCTGTGTCTCTGCCTTTGTCTGTGTCTCTGCGTGTGTCTCTATCTGTGTCTCCGTCTGTTTCTCTGTCTGTGTCTGTCTGTGCCTGTGTCTCTGTCTGTGCCTTGATATCTGTCTGTGTCTCTGTCTGTGTCTGTTACTCTGTCTGTGTCTCTGTCTGTGTTTCTGTCTGTGTCTGTGTCCCAACTCTATCTGTGTCAGTGCCTGTGCCTGTGTCTCTGATTATGTCTCTGCCTGTGTCACTGTATCTGTCTGTGTCTCTGCCTGTATCTGTGTGTCTCTCTCTGTCTGTCTCCCTGTCTGTGATTCTGTCTGTGTTTCTGTCAGATTCTCTGTCTCTGGCTGTGTCTCTGTCTGTGCCTGTGTCTGTGTCTGTCTGCGCCTGTGTCTCTGTCTGTGCCTTTGCATCTGTCTGTGTCTCTGTCTGTGTCTGTTACTCTGTCTGTGTCTCTGTCTGTGTTTCTGTCTGTGTCTCTGTCACAACGCTATCTGTGTCTGTGCCTGTGTCACTGTTTCAGTCTATGCCTGTGTCACTGCATCTGTCTGTGTCTCTGCCTGTATCTGTGTGTCTCTCTCTGTCTGTCTCCCTGTCTGTGATTCTGTTTGTGTTTCTGTCAGATTCTCTGTCTCTGGCTGTGTCTCTGTCTGTGCCTGTGTCTGTGTCTGTGTGTCTGTGTCTCTGTCTGTGCCTTTGCATCTGTCTGTGTCTCTGTCAGTGTCTGTTACTCTGTCTGTGTCTCTGTCTGTGTTTCTGTCTGTGTCTGTGTCCCAACGCTATCTGTGTCTGTGCCTGTGTCAATGTTTCAGTCTATGCCTGTGTCACTGTATCTGTCTGTGTCTCTGCCTGTATCTGTGTGTCTCTCTCTGTCTGTCTCCCTGTCTGTGATTCTGTTTGTGTTTCTGTCAGATTCTCTGTCTCTGTCTGTGTCTCTGTCTGTGCCTGTGTCGGTGCCAGTGTCTCTTTCTGTGCCCGTGTCTCTGTCTGTGTCTCTGACTGTGTCGCTCACTGTCTCTTAATCTGTGTCTGTCTCTGTCAGTGTCTGTGTCTGTGTCTGTGTATTTGACTCTGTCTGTGTCTCTGTCTGTGTCTGGGTCTGTGTCGGAGTTTTTTCTCTTTGTCTCTGTCATGTCATTGTCTGTGACTCTGTCTGTGTCTGTGTCTCTGGCTGTGTCTGTGTCAGTATCAGTGTCTGTGTCTTTGCTTCTGTCCGTGTCTCTGACTTTGTCTGTGTTTGTGTCTCTGTCTGTGATTCTGTCTCTTTCTCTGTCTGTGTCTCTTTATGTGTCATTGTATATGTCTGTGTCTCTGCCTGTATCTGTGCCTCTCTCTCCCTGTCTGCCTCTCTGTCTGTGATTATGCCTGTGTTTATATCAGATTATCTGCCTGTGTTCTGTCTGTGTCTCTATCTGTGCCTGTGCCTCCGTCTATGTCTCTGTCTGTGTCTCTGTCTGTGTCTGTGTCTCTGTCTGTGTCTCTGTCGATACCTGTGTCTCGGTCTGTGTCTCTGACTGTTTTTGTGTCTTTGTCGCTGTCCGTGTTTCTGTCTGTGTCTGTGTCTTTGTCTCTGTCCGTGTCTCTGTCTGTGTCCCTGCCTCTGTCTTTGCCTCTGCCTGTGTATCTCTATGTGTCGCTGACTGTACCTGTGTGTCTCTCTCTGTCAGTCTCTGTCTGTGATTCTGTCTGTGTTTCTGTCGGGTTCTCTGTGTCTGTCTGTGGCTCGGACTGTGCCTGTGCCTCTGTCTATGTCTCTGCCTGTACCTGTGTCTCTGTCTGTGTCTCTGTCTGTGGCTCTGTGTCTCTATTTGTGCCTCTGTCTCTGTCTGTCTTTGTCTGTGTCTCTGTCTGTGCCTGTGTATCTGTCTGTGTGTCTGTCAGTGTCTGTTACTCTGTCCGTATCTCTGGCTCTGTCTGTGTCTCTGCCTGTGCCTGGGTGTCTCTCTCTGTCTGTCTGTGTCTCTGCCTGTGCCTGGGTGTCTCTCTCTGTCTGTGATTCTGTCTGTGTTTCTGTCAGATTCTCTGTGTCTGTATGTGGCTCAGACTGTGCCTGTGCCTCTGTCTGCGTCGCTGCCTGTGCCTGTGTCTCTGTCTGTGTCTCTGTCTCTGGCTGTGGCTCTGGCTGTGTCTCTGGCTGTGTCTGTGTCTCTGTCTATGCCTATGTCTGTTTTGGCGACTGTCTCTCTGCCTCTGCCTGTGTCTCTGTCTGTGTTCCTGTCTGTGCCGGTGTCTGTGTCTCTGTCTATGTCCATGTCTGTGTCTGCGTCTGTGTCGGTGTCGGTAACTGTGTCGGAGTCTCTTTATTTGTCTCTGTCTGTGTATGTGTCCCAGCTTGGTCTCGATGTGTGTCTGTGTCTCTGTCTGTGTCTCTGCCTGTGTCATTCTCTCTCTCTCTGTCGGTGCCTGTCTGTTTTTATCTCTATGTCTCTGTCTGTGCCTGTGACTCGGTCTGTGTCTCTGTCACTGCCTGGTTCTGTGACTCTGTCTGTGTTTCGGTCTGTATCTGTGTCTCTGTCTGTGTCATTCTCTCTCTCTCTGTCTGTATCTGTCTGTGTATTAATGTCTGAGTCTCTGTCTGTGTGTTTATGTATGTGCCTCTGTCTATGCCTGTTTCTGTCTGTGTCTGTTTCTGTGACTCGATCTGTGTCTCTGTCCCTGGCTGTGTCTGTGATTGTGTCTGTGTTTCTGTCTGTGCCTGTGTCTCTTTCTGTGCCTGTGTATCTGACTGTGTATCTGACTGTGTCTCTATCTGTGTCTGTGACTCTGTCTCTATCTCTGTCTGTGACTCTGTCTCTGTCTCAGTGTCTTTGTCTCTGTCTCTGTCCCTGTCGTTTTCATCGCCTGTGTTTCTGTAGGTGTCTCTGTCTGTGTCTCTGTCTGTGTCTCTGTCTGTGTCACTGTTTCTGTCTGTGTCTCTGCCTGTGCCTGTGTGTCTCTCTCTCTGTCTCTGTCTGTGTTTCTGTCAGGTTGTATGTGGCTCAGACTGTGCCTGTGCCTCCGTCTGCGTCTCTGCCTGCGCCTGTGTCTCTGTCTGTGTCCCTATCTCTGTCTGTGGCTCTGGCTGTGTCTCTGGCGGTGTCTGTGTCTCTGTCCATGTCTATGTCTGTTTTGCTGACTGTCTCTGCCTGTGTTCCTGTCTGTGGCAGTGGCTGTGTCTCTGTCTATGTCCATGTCTATGTCTGTGTCTGTGTCTGCGTCTGTGTCTGTGTCGGTGTCTGTGTCGGACTCTCTTTATGTGTCTCTGTCTGTGTATGTGTCTCAGTTTGGTCTCGATGTGAGCCTGTGTCTCTGTCTGTGTCTCTGCCTGTGTCATTCTCTCTCTCTCTGTCTGTGAATGTCTGTTTTTATGTCTGTGTCTCTGTCTGTGTCTCTGTCTGTGACTGTGACTCGGTCTGTGTCTGTGTCCCTGTCTGGTTCTGTGACTCTGTCTGTGTTTCTGTCTGTGTCTGTGTCTCTGTCTGTGTCATTCTCTCTCTCTCTGTCCGTATCTGTCTGTGTGTATACATCTGTGTCTCAGTCTGTGTGTTTATGTCTGTGTCTCTGTCTATGCCTGTGTCTGTCTGTGTTTCTGTCTGTGTCTGTGTCTCTGTCTCTGTGACTCTGTCTGTGTCTGTGTCTGTGTCTCTGTCTCTATCTGTGTCTGTGCCTGTGTGAGTGTCCTCGCCTGTGTCTCTGTATGTGTCTCTGTCTGTGTCTCTGAATCTGTCTGCGTTTCTGACTGTGTCTCTGCCTGTGTCTTTTTCTCTCTCTGTCTGTGTCTGTCTTTGTTTCTGCCTGTGCCTGTGTCCCTGCCTGTCTCTCTGTCTGTGTCTGTGGCTCTGGCTGTGTCTCTGACTGTGTCTGTGTCTGTTTTGCTGGCTGTCTCTCTGCCTCTGCCTGTGTCTCTGCCTGTGTTCCTGTCTGTGTCAGTGGCTGTGTCTCTGTCTATGTCTATGCCTGTGTCTGTGTCGGTGTCTGTGTCGGTGTCTGTGTCGGAGTCTCTTTATGTATCTCTGTCTGTGTATATGTCTCAGTTTGGTCTCGATGTGAGCCTGTGTCTCTGTCTGTGTCTCTGCCTGTGTCATTCTCTCTCTCTCTCTCTGTCTCTTTCAGTCTGTTTTTATGTCTGTTTCTCTGTCTGTGACTCTGTCTGTGTCTGTGACTCGGTCTGTGTCTCTGTCCCTGTCTGGTTCTGTGGCTCTGTATGTGTTTCTGTCTGTGTCTGTGTCTCTGTCTGTGTCATTCTCTATCTCGCTGTCTGTATCTGTCTGTGTATATGTCTGTGTCTCTGTCTGTGCTTATGTCTGTGTCTCTGTCTATGCCTGTGTCTGTCTGTGTCTCTGTCTGTGACTCTGTCTGTGCCTCTGTCCCTCTATGTGTCTGTGACTCTGTCTGTGTTTCTGTCTGTGCCTGTGCCTGTATCTCGGTCTGTGCCTGTGTAACTGTATGTGTCTCTATCTGTGTCTGTGTCTCTGTCTGTGTCTGTGTCTCTGTCTCTGTCTGTGTCTCTGTGCCTGTGTCTGTGTCCTCGCCTGTGTCTCTGTATGTGTCTCTGTCTGTGTCTCTGAATCTGTCTGCGTTTCTGACTGTGTCTCTGCCTGTGTCTTTTTCTCTATCTCTGTCTGTGTCTGCCTGTGTTTCTGTCTGTGGCTCTGTCTTTGTCGGTGTCTCTATTTGTGCCTCTATCTGTGTCTGTCTGTGTCTGTGTCTGTGTCTGTGACTCGGTCTGTCTCTCTGTCCCTGTCTGGTTCTGTGACTCTGTCTGTGTTTCTGTCTGTGTCTGTGCCTATGTTTGTGCCTGTGAATTTGTCTATGTATCTATCTGTGTCTGTGACTCTGTCTGTGTCTCTGTCTGTGAGTCTGTCTGTGTCTGTGTAAGTGTCTGTGCCTGTGTTTATGTCTGTGTCTGTGTCCCTGTCTGTGTCTGTGTCCCCGCCTGTGTCTCTGCCTGTATCTCTGCCTTTGTCTGTGCCTGTGTTTGTGTCTGTGTCTCTTTCAGAGTTCCTGTTTGTGTCTGTGTCTCTGTCTTTCTCTGTATCTCTGTCTGTGTTTGTTTCTTTTTCCCTGTCCGTATCTCTGTCTGCGTCCCTGTCTCTGTCTGTTTTTGTGTCTTTGTCGCTGCCCGTGTCTGTGTCTGTGTCTTTGTCTCTGTCCGTGTCTTTGTCTGTGTCCCCGTCTCTGCCTGTGACTCTGTCTGTGTATCTCTATGTGTCGGTGACTGTACCTGTGTGTCTGTCTCTGTCTGTGACTCTGTCTGTGTTTCTGTCTGTGTCTGTGTCTATGTTTGTGCCTGTGAATTTCTCTATGTATCTATCTGTGTCTGTGACTCTGTCTGTGTCTCTGTCTGTGAGTCTGTCTGTGTCTGTGTAAGTGTCTGTGCCTGTGTTTGTGTCTGTGTCTGTGTCCCTGTCTGTGTCTGTGTCCCCGCCTGTGTCTCTGCCTGTATCTCTGCCTTTGTCTGTGCCTGTGTTTGTGTCTGTGTCTCTGTCAGAATTCCTGTTTGTGTCTGTGTCTCTGTCTTTCTCTATATCTCTGTCTGTGTTTGTTTCTTTTTCCCTGTCCGTATCTCTGTCTGCGTCCCTGTCTCTGTCTGTTTTTGTGTCTTTGTCGCTGTCCGTGTCTCTGTCTGTGTCTTTGTCTCTGTCCGTGTCTCTGTCTGTGTCCCTGTCTCTGCCTGTGACTCCGTCTGTGTATCTCGATGTGTCGGTGACTGTACCTGTGTGTCTGTCTCTGTCTGTCTCTGTCTGTGATTCTGTCTGTGTTTCTGTCGGATTCTCTGTGTCTGTCTGTGGCTCTGCCTGTGCCTGTGTCTCTGTCTGTGTCTCTGTCTCTGTCTGTGACTCTGTCTGTGTCTCCATTTGTGCCTCTGTCTGTGTCTGTCTTTGTCTGTGTCTCTGCCTGTGCCTGTGTATCTGTCTGTGTGTCTGTCAGTGTCTGTTACTCTGTCCGTGTCTCTGTTTGCGTCTGTGTAAGAGTCTGTATCTGTGTCTCTGTATGTGTCACTGTTTCTGTCTTTGTCTCTGCCTGTGCCTGAGTGTCTCTCTCTGTCTGTCTCTGTCTGTGATTCTGTCTGTGTTTCTGTCAGATTCTCTGTGTCTGTATGTGGCTCAGACTGTGCCTGTGCCTTCGTCTGCGTCTCTGCCTGTGCCTGTGCCGCTGTCTGTGTCTCTGTCTCTGTCTGTGGCTCTGGCTGTGTCTCTGGCTGTGTCTGTGTCTCTGTCTATGTCTATGTCTGTTTTGCTGACTGTCTGTCTGTCACTGCCTGTGTCTCTCCCTGTGTTCCTATCTGTGTCAGTGTCTGTGTCTCTGTCTATGTCCCTGTCTGTGTCTACGTCTGTGTCTGTGTCGGTGTCTGTGTCGGAGTCTCTTTATTTGTCTCTGTCTGTGTATGTGTCTCAGTTTGGTCTCGATGTGAGTCTGTGTCTCTGCCTGTGTCTCTGCCTGTGTCATTCTCTCTCTCTTTGTCTGTGCCTGTCTGTTTTTATGTCTGTGTCTCTGTTTGTGTCTCTGTCTGTGTCTGTGACACGGTCTGTGTCTCTGTCACTGTCTGGTTCTGTGACTCTGTCTGTGTTTCGGTCTGTATCTGTGTCTCTGTCTGTGTCATTCTCTCTCTCTGTCTGTATCTGTCTGTGTATTTATGTCTGTGTCTTTGTCTGTGTGTTTATGTCAGTGTCTCTGTCTATGCCTGTGACTGTCTGTGTCTCTGTCTGTGTCTGTGACTCGGTCTGTGTCTCTGTCCCTGTCTGTGTCTGTGATTCTGTCTGTGTTCCGGTCTGTGCCTGTGTCTCTGTCTGTGCCTGTGTGTCTGTCTGTATCTCTATCTGTGTCTGGGACTCTGTCTCTGTCTCTGTCTCTGACTCGGTCTCTGTCTCTGTGTCTGTATCTGTGTCTCGTCTCTGTCTCTTTCCTCGCCTGTGTCTCTGTAGGTGTCTCTGTCTGTGTCTCTGAATCTGTCTGCGTTTCTGACTGTGTCTCTGCCTGTGTCTTTTTCTCTCTCTCTCTGTCTGTCTGTGTTTCTGTCTGTGTCTGTATTAGTGCCTCTGTCTGTCCCTGTCTGGTTCTGTGACTCTGTCTGTGTTTCTGTCTGTGTCGGTGTCTCTGTCTGTGCCTATGTATTTGTCTTGTCTCTATCTGTGTCTGTGACTCTGTCTGTGTCTCTGTCTCTGTCTGTGCCTGTGACTCTCTCTGTGTCTCTGTCTCTGTCTGTGTCTGTGACTCTGTCTGTGTCTGTGTAATTGTCTGTGTCTGTGTCTGTTCCTCTGTCTCTGACTCTATATGCGCCTTTGCCTGTGACTGTGTCCTCGTCTGTGTCTCTGTATGTGTCTCTGTCTGTGTCTCTGAATCTGTCTGCGTTTCTGACTGTGTCTCTGCCTGTGTCGTTTTCTCTCTCTCTGTCTGTGTCTCTGTCTGTTTCTCTATTTGTGCCTCTGCCTGTGTATGTCTGTGCCTGTGTATCTGTCTGTGTGTCTGTCAGTGTCTGCTACTCTGTCTGTGTCTCTGTCTCTGTTTGCGTCTGTGCAAGTGTCTGTATCTGTGTCTCTGTCTGTGTCTCTGTCTGTGTCACTCTTTCTGTCTGTGTCTTTGCCTGTGACTGCGTGTGTCTCTCTCTCTGTCTCTGTCTGTGATTCTGTCTGTGTTTCTGTCCGATTCTCTGTGTCTGTATGTGGCTCAGATTGTGCCTGTGCCTCTGTCTGCGTCTCTGCCTGTGCCTGTGTCTCTGTCTGTGTCTCTGCCTGTGCCTGTGTTTCTGTCTGTGTCTGTGTCTATGTCCATGACTGTTTTGCAGACTGTCCTTGTGTCTGTGCCTGTGTTTCTGTCTGTGCCTGTGTCTCTGTCTATGCCTGTGCCTGTGTCTCTGTCTGTGCCTGTGTCTCTGTCTGTGCCTGTTTCTCTGTCTGTGTCTCTGTCTGTGTCTCTGTCTGTGCTTGTGTGTCTCTGTGTGTTTCTGTGTGTCTCTGTGTCTCTGTCTCTGCCTGTGTCCTGGCCTGTGTCTCTGTAGGTGTCTCTGTCTGTGTCTCTGAATCTGTCTGCGTTTCTGACTGTCTCTGCCTGTGTCTTTTTCTCTCTCTCTCTGTCTGTCTGTGTTTCTGCCTGTGCCTGTTTCTCTGTCTGTGTCTCTATTTGTGCCTCTGTCTGTGCCTGTCTGTGTCTCTGTCTGTGTCTGTGACCCGATCTGTGTCTCTGTCCCTGTCTGGTTCTGTGACTCTGTCTGTATTCTGTCTGTGTCTGTGTCGGTGTCTCTGTCTGTGCCTGTGTATTTTTTTGTGTCTCTATCTGTGTCTGTGACTCTGTCTGTGTCTCTGTCTCTGTCTGTGTCTCTGCCTGCATCTCTGTCTCTGTCTTTGTATGTGTCTGTGTCTCTGTATGTGTCTCTATTTGTGCCTCTGCCTGTGACTGTCTGTGTCTCTGTCTGTGTCTGTGACTCGGTCTGTGTCTCTGTCCCTGTCTGGTTCTTTGACTCTGTCTGTGTTTCTGTCTGTGCCTGTGTCGGTGTCTCTGTCTGTGTCTCTGAATCTGTCTGCGTTTCTGACTGTGTCTCTGCCTGTGTCGTTTTCTCTCTCTCTGTCTGTGCCTCTGTCTGTTTCTCTATTTGTGCCTCTGTCTGTGCCTGTGTATCTGTCTGTGTGTCTGTCAGTGTCTGCTACTCTGTCTGTGTCTCTGTCTCTGTTTGCGTCTGTGCAAGTGTCTGTATCTGTGTCTCTGTCTTTGTCTCTGTCTGTGTCACTCTTTCTGTCTGTGTCTTTTCCTGTGACTGCGTGTGTCTCTCTCTCTGTCTCTGTCTGTGATTCTGTCTGTGTTTCTGTCCGATTCTCTGTGTCTGTATGTGGCTCAGATTGTGCCTGTGCCTCTGTCTGCGTCTCTGCCTGTGCCTGTGTCTCTGTCTGTGTCTCTGCCTGTGCCTGTGTTTCTGTCTGTGCCTGTGTCTGTGTCTATGTCTATGTCTGTTTTGCAGACTGTCCTTGTGTCTGTGCCTGTGTCTCTGTCTGTGCCTGTGTCTCTGTCTATGCCTGTGCCTGTGTCTCTGTCTGTGCCTGTGTCTCTGTCTGTGCCTGTTTCTCTGTCTGTGTCTCTGTCTGTGTCTCTGTCTGTGCGTGTGTGTCTCTGTGTGTTTCTGTGTGTCTCTGTCTCTGCCTGTGTACTGGCCTGTGTCTCTGTAGGTGTCTCTGTCTGGGTCTCTGAATCTGTCTGCGTTTCTGACTGTCTCTGCCTGTGTCTTTTTCTCTCTCTCTCTGTCTGTCTGTGTTTCTGCCTGTGCCTGTTTATCTGTTTGTGTCTCTATTTGTGCCTCTGCCTGTGCCTGTCTGTGTCTCCGTCTGTGTCTGTGACCCGATCTGTGTCTCTGTCCCTGTCTGGTTCTGTGACTCTGTCTGTGTTCTGTCTGTGTCTGTGTCGGTGTCTCTGTCTGTGCCTGTGTATTTTTCTGTGTCTCTATCTGTGTATGTGACTCTGTCTGTGTCTCTGTCTCTGTCTGTGTCTCTGCCTGCATCTCTGTCTCTGTCTGTGTATGTGTCTGTTTCTCTGTATGTGTCTCTATTTGTGCCTCTGTCTGTGTCTGTCTGTGTCTCTGTCTGTGTCTGTGACTCGGTCTGTGTCTCTGTCTGGTTCTTTGACTCTGTCTGTGTTTCTGTCTGTGCCTGTGTCGGTGTCTCTGTCTGTGCCTGTGTATTTGTCTGTGTCTCCATCTGTGTCCGTGACTCTGTCTGTGCCTGTGTCTGTGTCTGTTACTCTGTCTGTGTCTCTGTCTCTGACTCTGTCTCTGTCTCTGTGTCTCTGCCTGTGCCTCTGCCTGTATCTGTGTCTGAGTCTCTGATTGTGTCTGTGTCACTGTCTTTGTCTGTATCTCTGTCTGTGACTGTGTCTCTGTCTGTGATTCTGTCTGTATATCTGTCTCTGTCCGTGCCTCCGTCTGTCTCGGTGTCACTGTCTGCGTCTGTGTCTCTATCTGTGTCTCTGTCTGTGTTTCTGACTGTGTCTCTGTCTCCCTCCGTGTCTCTTTCTCTGTCTGTGCCTGTGTTTGTGTCTGTCTCTGTATCTCTGTCTGTGCCTCTGTCTGAGTCTCTTTCTTTGTCTGTGTTTGTGTCTGTCTCTGGATCTCTGTCTCTGTCTGTGTCTGTGTCTGTGTCTGTCTCTGTATCTCTGTCAGTGAGTCTTTCTGTGTCTGTCTGTATGTCTGTCTGTGTCTCTGTGTCTGTCTGTTTCTCTGTCTGCGTGTTTCTCTATCTTGTGCACATTATGCTGCACACACTGTGTTTAACTGTAAGGCACACAACTAGCTGATCGGCAATGGGGGAGGCACACCCAGCTGATCGGCGTTCGGGGGAAGCACACATCCAGCTGGTTGGCAATGGGGGGAAGCACACACCCAACTGATCGGCAATGGTGGGAAGCCGCACACCCAGTTGGCCAGCCATGGGGGGAAGCACACCTCCAGCTGATCGGCCATGGCGGAGGCACACAGACCCAACTGATCGTCCGTGGGGGAGTCACACAGACACAACTGATCGGCGAAGGGGAGTCACGCAGACCCAACTGATCGGCCATGGGGGAGTGACACTGACCCAGCTGATGGGCCATGGGGGAGTCTCACTGACCAACAGATTGGGTATGGGGGAGTCACACTGACCCAGCTGATCGACCAAGGGGGTGAGTCACACAGACACAATTGATCGGCCATGGGGGGAGTCACACCCACCCACCGGTAGTCCCTCCTGATAATGCAGAATGGTAAATCAGGGTGAGGTTGGCTGGGGATGGTCAGTTTTACCGGCAGTGCGAGGAGAGATATGCCGTGTGGGTGGGGTTTCCTCTCAGGACTTAATGAATTGAAGAATTGAACTAAAGGGAACTTTCAGAACAGTCTTCAACTGCTGTCTGAACTGAGTCTGCGTCACGGCATAAATCGCGGTGTTTGTGCAGCAACTCAGGAGCTGCATCATGAAGCCCAATTCCATAACATAATAATCTAACCATACTGACTTATACCCCAGATACCACATCCGGCTCCATATAGAATAAACCATTAACGTTGACCATAACAAGATGAAATTGGCCGAGATAATAAACAGTAAAATGATGGATTTCCTCCGACTCGCCATCTCTGGGTCTCTGGGACTGTGCCCACTGCTGTGAGCCCGGAGTCTCCTGCGGGCCCTGCTGCTCAGGACAATGTGTCTGACGGTGAGAACATTGAGCAGCAGAATGAGGGCGAATGGAACACCCGGGGTTAGAATGTTGTGGAGGAACTCGATTGGTCCCCAGACCCGAGAGTTCTGAACAGCCTCTGTGACATCACAAAACCAGGGTTCGTTCCCCAGCCGATACCCACCGGTCATCATAAACCCCCAGGAAATGTCCTTCAAACAGCTCAGCACAGCCACTGTTCCCAGAACCACAGCCGCCATTTTCTCGCTGCAATATTTACTTTTCAGCTTCGGGCAACAAATGGCCACAAATCGATCAAAGGTGAAAGTGACGGTGAACCAGACAGAACAGTCGGTGGCTGCAAAAAGCAGGGCGGCGTGGATATTACACACGGGAATGTCACACAGGAAATAAAACTGTTCATCAAAAACAATGGGAATGTGTCTCAATACCAGGTCGAGAATAACGACCAGTAGATCCCCCACTGCCATGGCCAACAGGTAACAAGTCACACATTTGGACAGCCCACAGTTTTTTCTCTTCAGGATCACAATTGTGATGAGGTTCACTGTGAGGAAGGGAAATAAACAATGATATTATACATCAGCCGGGGAAAGACATCACAAGTATGGTCGACGTGGTGTTGAGGAAGACAAATAAATATACACAAATACACACACTCACACACATACAGAGTCAGTAATACACTCACACCCACACACTCACACACAGACAGTAATACACACACTCACACACACATACAGAGACAGTAATACACTCACACTCACACTAACACTCGCACACACACATACAGTAATACACTCTCAGACAAGGCACCGATACACACTCACAAAGACACTAATGCACACACTCACTCAAACAGACACAAATACACACTCACTGACACAGATACACTAACACAAACACTCACGGAAACAGAGGCACTAATACACACACTCAAAGACATACCGAGACACTAATACACACACTGACTGACACGCAGATACACTAATACAAACTCACACACACACTAATACACACACACAGACACTAATACGCACAGACACAGACACACACAGACACTAATACACACACAGAAACTAATACACACACTCACTGACACATCGAGAAAGAAATATACACACTCACAGACACTGATAAGCACACTCACAGGGACAGAGACAATAAAACACACACTCACACACAGGCACTAATACTCTCTCACAGATGCACAGAAACACTAATACACACACAGAGAGAAACGAATACACACTCACAGACACAGAGACAATAATACACACACACACACAGACACTAATACACACTCACAGACACAGTGCGACACTAATACACACACTCACTCACAGATACATTAATACACACAATGACTGGCTCACAGACACTAATGCATACACACGCAGAAACACGAATACACACACACAGAAACTAATAGACACACTCACAGACACACACAGAGACACAAATAGAAGCTCACACAGACCCAGTATTACATACACTCACAGACACACACAAACACAAATACACACACTCACATACACACAGATAGACCCTAATACACACACTCACACACACAAAGGCACCAATGCACACAATCTCACACACACAGATACACTAATACACATACACTCACAGACCTAAACAGAGACTCTAATACACACACACACTCACACACACAGACACTAATACACACACATGTCCACTAATACACACACTCACAGGCACACAGAGACTCTAATACACACACTCACAGACAAAAACACAGACTGCAATACGCACACTTACACACAAAGACTAATACACACACTCACACAAAACAGACACACACATAGGGATACTGATTCACACTCACACACACAGACACTAATACACACACTCAAAGACACAGACAGAGGCACGAATACTTAAACTCATAAACACACACAGCCACACTCACAGACACACACAGAGACACGAATACACACATTCACACACAAGCAGACCGTAAAACACACACTCATACATACAGACACTAATACACACACAAATAGTCAAACACAGACACGAATTCACAGGGAGACTAATACACACAGTCACAGATACACAGGCAATGCTAACCACACTCAGACAATAATAATCACGCACAGACACATAAAAAGACAGTAATGCACACACTCACAGACACACATACACACACTCACACACAGCGACGCTAATACACACACACACACAGACAAACATAGACACTAAACACATACACAGAGACACTGATACTCACAGACACACGTATACACGTAGACACGCACTAACACAGAGAGACACTAGTACGCAGCACACAGACAGGCAGAGACACTAATACACACACTCACACACACTCTAATGGAGATACTCACACTCACAGACACTAATACACTCACACACACAAACACAGACACTAACACACACACACACAGAGGCACACAGATACACGAATAAACACAGAAACACAGACTCACACAGAGACTCTAATACACACACTCACACATACAGACAGACACTTATTCACGCTCTCAGAGACACATACAGACATACATACACACACCCACAGACACGTTAAGACTCTAATGCACACACTCACACACAGAAACACTGTAGTGTTTATAAATGGGTCTGTATATAAATATCTATGATGTGGAGATGCCGGCGTTGGACTGGGGTGAGCACAGTACGAAGTCTTACAACACCAGGTTGAAGTCCAACAGGTTTGTTTCGATGTCACTAGCTTTCGGAGCGCTGCTCCTTCCTCAGGTGAATGAAGAGGTCTGTTCCAGAAACACATATATAGACAAATTCAAAGATGCCAAACAATGCTAGGAATGCGAGCATTAGCAGGTGATTAAATCTTTACAGATCCAGAGATGGGGTAACCCCAGGTTAAAGAGGTGTGAATTGTACCAAGCCAGGACAGTTGGTAGGATTTTGCAGGCCAGTTGGTGGGGGATGAATGTAATGCGACATGAATCCCAGGTCCCGGTTGAGGCCGCACTCATGTGTGCGGAACTTGGCTATAAGTTTCTGCTTGGCGATTGTGCGTTGTCGCGGGTCCTGAAGGCTGCCTTGGAGAACGCTTACCCGGAGATCAGAGGCTGAATGCCCTTGACCGCTGAAGTGTTCCCCGACTGGAAGGGAACATTCCTGCCTGGTGATTGTTGCGCGATGTCCGTTCATTCGTTGTCGAAGCGTCTGCATGGTCTCGCCAATGTACCACGCTTCGGGACATCCTTTCCTGCAGCGTATGAGGTAGACAAAATTGGCCAAGTCGCACGAGTATGTACCGCGTACCTGGTGGGTGGTGTTCTCACGTGTAATAGTGGTATCCATGTCGATGATCTGGCACGTCTTGCAGAGATTGCCATGACAGGGTTGTGTGGTGTCGTTGTCACTGTTCTGAAGACTGGGTAGTTTACTGCAAACAATGGTTCATTTGAGGTTGTGCGGTTGTTTGAAGGCAAGCAGTGGGGGTGTGGGGATGACCTTGGCAAGATGTTCATCGTCATCAATGACGTGTTGAAGGCTGTGAAGAAGATGACGTAGTTTCTCCGCTCCGGGGAAGTACTGGACGACGAAGGGTATTCTGTCGGTTGTGTCCCATGTTTGTCTTCTGAGGAGGTCGGTCCGGTTTTTCGCTGTGGTGCGTTGGAACTGTCGATCGATGAGTCGAGTGCCATATCCCGTTCGTACGAGGGCATTTTTCAACGTCTGTAGATGTCTGTTACGCTCCTCCTCGTCTGAGCAGATCCTGTGTATACGGAGCGCTTGTCCATAGGGGATGGCTTCTTTAATGTGTTTAGGGTGGAAGCTGGAGAAATGGAGCATCATGAGGTTATCCGTGGGTTTGCGGTAAAGCGAAGTGCTGAGGTGACCGTCCTTGATGGAGACGAGTGTGTCCAAGAATGCAACTGATTTTGGAGAGTAGTCCATGGTGAGTCTGATGGTTGGATGGAACTTATTAATGTCATCGTGTAGTCGTTTCAGTGATTCTTCGCCGTGGGTCCAAAGGAAAAAAATGTCATCGATGTATCTGGTGTATAACGGCGGTTAAAGGTCCTGTGCGGTGAGTAGGTCCTGTTCAAACTTGTGCATGATGTTGGCGTATTGGGGTGCGGATTTGGTCCCCACGGCTGTTCCGTGCGTCTGGATGAAGGCGCTTTGGCCTTCCAAGCCGGTGCCGACCATGCTGCCCGACAAACTACAATCTTCTCCACTTCCTGGGTCCGTATCCCTCTATTCCCATCTTATTCATGTATTTGTCAAGATGCCCCTTAAATGTCACTATCGACCCTGCGTCCACCACGTCCTCTGGCAGCGGGTTCCAGGCACCCACTATTCTCTGTGTAAAAAACGGACCTCGTACATCTCCTCTAAACCTTCTCCCACGCACCTTAAACCTATGCCCCCTAGTAATTCACCCCGCGACCCCGGGGAAAATCCTCTGACTGCCCACTCTGTCTATGCCCCTCATAATTTTGTAGACATCTATCAGGTCGCCCCTCAACCTCCGTCGTTCCAGTGAGAACAAACCGAGTTTATTCAACGGCTCCTCATAGCTAATGCCCTCCATACCAGGCAACGTCCTGGTAAATCTCTTCTGCACCCTCTCTAATGCCTCCACATTCTTCTGTAGGTGTGGCGACCAGAATTGAACACTATACTCCAAGTGTGGCCTAACTAAGGTTCTATACAGCTGCAACATGACTTATCAATTCTTCTACTCAATGCCCCGGCCAATGATGGCAATCATGCCGTATGCCTTCTTGACTACATTCTCCACCTGTGTTGCCCCTTTCCGTGACCTGTGGACCTGTTGACCTAGATCTCTCTGATATTCAATAATCTTGAGGGATCTACCATTCACTGTATATTCCCTACCTGCATTAGACCTTCCAAAATGCATTACCTCACATTTGTCCGGATTAAACTCCATCGGCCATCTCTCCGCCCAAGTCTCCAAACAATCTACATCCTGCTGTATCCTCCGACAGTCCTCATCGCTATAACTATATATGATATAATATATACACGCACAGACACACAGAGACACTAATACACACACTCACACACACACAGAGACACGAATACACACACTCACAGATACACAGAGACACTGATACACACACTCACAACACACAAAGACTCTAATACACACACTCGCAGAGACACAGAGACACTAATACACACACTCACAACACACAGAGACACGAATACACACTCGCAGACACACAGAAACACTAATACACACACTCACAGCCACACAGAGACACTAATGCACACGCTCACAGTCAGGTAGAGACAGGAATATACACACACTCTCCCAGACACTAATCCTGACACTCACTGATACACAGAGGCACTAATATACACACTGACGGACACACAGAGAGACACTAATAAACACACTCACACAAACACAGGCACTAATGCACACACTCACACACACGCAGACACTATTACATACACACACAGACACACACATACACTAAAGCACAAACTGAAAGACACACAGAGACACTAATACACACAGACACACAGGGACACTAATACACCCACTCACACACATACACTAACACACACACTCACTGGCACGCAGGTGCACTATTACACACACTCACATAACACACATAGACACTAATACACAAACGCACACACACGCACTTATAGTAATACACACGCTCAAAGACACAGACAGAGACACTAACACACAAACTCACAAACACCCACAGCCACACACAAACACTAATGCACAAACCCAAAGACACACACTGAGACACTAATACAAAGACACAGACACACACAGACACTAATACACACACTTACACATGCACAGACACACTAATACACACACTCACCGACACATAGATACACTTATACACACTCACAGATCCACATACTGTCACTAATACACACTCACACACATATATACTAATACACGCACTCACAGACACACGCTGGCACGAATACACACTCACAGGCTCACAGAAACACAAATGCACACTCGCAGACACACGGAGACACTAATACACACTCACAGACACACATACAGGCACTAATACACGCACTCACAGACACACACTGGCACCAATACACACAGACACTAACACACACAGATACTAATACACACACTAACTGATGCACAGAGTCAATAATATACACACTCCCAGACACAGGGAGACTCGAATGCATACACTTACACACGCAGAGCGACACTAATACACACAGTCACACACACGTGCTCTAATACACACACTAACAAACACAGGCAGAAACTAATACACCCACTTACTGATACACAGAGACACTAATACACACACTCACAGACACTAATACACACACTCACACACTAATAGACACACTCACAGACACACAGACACTAATGCACATACTCACAGACACGCACAGACACTAATACACACACTAACACACAGAGACACTTATACACATTCACAGAAACTGATACACCAATACACAAACTCACACACGCAGAGGCACTAGTACACAGCTCACAGACCAACATAGACACTATTACACAAACACACACACATTAATAGCGACACTCACACACACAGACACTAATACACACACTCACACACACAGAGACATTAATACACACACTCACTGACACATAGATACACTAATACGCACTCACAGACACAGATACAGATACTAATACACGCACTCACAGACAGACACTGGCACCAATACACACACATGGACACTAATACACACACTCACATACACACAATGGCACTAATACACACACACAAATAGGCACTAACACAGACACACACATATACGAATACACACACTACCTGATACACAGAGACAATAATATACACACTCACAGACACAGGGAGACTCTAACGCCTTCACACACACACAGCGACTCTAATACAAACAGTCACACACATGCACTAATAAACACACAAACGCAAACACGCAGATACTAATACACACACACTGATACACAGAGCCAATAATACACACTCACAGACACATACAGATCCTAAGACACACGCTCACAGAGACACAGACACTAATACACACACACACAGACACTAATATACACACCCACACACAGATACACTAATACACATTCACAGACACACAGATACACTAATACAGACACTCACACTCACAGGGACACTAGTGAACAGCTCACAGACCGACAGAGACATTAATACACAAACACGCACACATATAGGGACACTCACACACATAGACGCTAACACACTGGCACACACAGACTAATGCACACATTCTCACACACAGACACTCACAGATACACAGAAATACAGACACACACAGACATTAGTACACACACGCAAAGGTCCCTCCACACACACACACACACTCACTCCCCCAAACACACTACACCCTCCACACACACTACCCCAACACCAAGACACACGAACCCCTCCCAACGCGCAACTAACCCCCTCAACCACAGACATACTAACCCCCACACAAGCGAACCCCCCCACAGACTGACCCCGCCACACACGCTAATCCCCCCACGCAATAACATCCCCTCACAGACACACACTAACCCCTCCCACACACACACACTAATTCCCCACATGCACTGATCCCTCCCACCAATGATCATTTACTAAACCCTCCACACACACACTAACAAACCCCACACATACATTAACCCCCCCCCCACACACTGACCCCCCCACACACACACACTAACCCACCCACACACACTAACCCCCTCACAAATACTAACCCCCCACACACACAAAGACCCCCCACACACACTATACCCCCAGACAGACTAACCCCCACACAAACACTAACGCCCCCCACACACACTATCCCCCGAACACACGTTAACTCCCCCCCCACACACACACCAACCAACACACACACTAACGCCCCACACACGCACTAACCCTCACACATACACACACTAACCTCATCCCCACACACATTACCCCTCCCACCCACAAATTAACGTCCCCACACACACACGAACCCCATACAGACACTAACCCCCCACAAATACACTAACCCTCCCATACACACACTAAACCCCACACACTCTAACCCTCCCACACACACACACACTAACACTCCACCAACACACACAATACCCGCTCAAAGACACACTAAGCCCCGCACTCACACACTAACCACGCCAGACACAAACACTAACCTCCCTCACACACACACTAAAACCCCCACACACACTAACACCCCGCACACACACACTAACCTCCCCCACACACACGCACTAACCCCCCACACACACTCACACACGCTAACTCCACTCCCACAAACACTTACCCCACCCAGACATACTAGCCCCCCCTCACACACTAATCAACCCCACACACACTGACGCCCCACAGACACTAACGTACACACGCGCACACACTGATACCCCTCACACACACACTAACACCCTCACACATTCACTAACCCCCTCACGCACACACACCCACCCCTTACACACACAGTAACCTACCCACACACACTAACCCCCCTCACACACATAACCACCCCCTCACACACACACACTAACCACCCCTCCCCCCACACACGCACACTAACCCCCCTCACACGCACACTAACCCCCCTCACACACGCAAACTAACCCAACGACACACACACTGACGCATCACAGACACTAACCTCCCCAAAACACATACACTAACCCCCCTCACACACACGCTACCCCTCCTCGCAGACACTAATACCCCACACACACTAACCCCATCACACACATTAACACCCCCACACACGCTAACCCCCACCACACACACACTGTCCCACCCACACACTCTAACCCCCCCCCCCACCCGCACACACACACACTAACACACCCACACACACACAACCCCCACACACACACTGACCCCTCCCCGTAACACACACTAATCCGCCACCCCACACACAGTAACTCCCCCACACACACTGACCCCCCCCACACACACTGACCCACCCCCACACGAACTAACACCCTCACACATACACTAACCCCCCAAACACACACACCAACCCCCAATACACACACTGACACCGCCCACACACACACACTAAAACCCCACCAAAACACACATACTAACCTCTCCCCACACACACTTACCCCCCACACACACTCACACACACTATCCCCACCCCCACAGACACTTACCGCCCAGACACTCTCCCCCACCCACACTATCCTACACCACACATCCTAACCCCCCCCCACACACAAACCAGCCCCCCACACACAGTGACCCTCCCACACACACTAAACCACCCAACACACACACTGTACCCCCACCCACACATAAACTAACAACCACACCACACACACTAACAGCCTCCCCACACGCACACTAAACGCATTCACACACACACACTAACCCCGCCCCACTCGCACACGCACTATCAGCCCTCACACCCACTTTAACCACAACCTCCCCACACAAACGCAAACACTAACCCCCCCACACACACACAGACTAACCCCACACACACTAACACCCACCGACCCACACATTAACCTCCCCCCACACACGCACTAACCCCCCCCCCCACACACTAACCCCCTCATCCACACTAACCCTCATCACACATTAATCCTTCCAGCACACACACAAATCCCTCACACACACTGACCACACTACAAACACTATCCCCCTACACACACTAACCCCCACCCACACACAAACACCCCCCCCACACATTCATTAACCCCCATCCCACACAGGCACTAACCCCCCACACACACACACACCAACCCCACACACACACTAACGCCACACACACGCACTGACCCTCACACATACACACACTAACCCCCCACCCGCACGCATTACCCCTCCCACCTACACACTAACATCCTCACACATACACTAACCCTATACAAACACGAACCCCCCACAAACACATTAACCGTCCCTTATACACACTAAAACCCACACACACACTAACCCTCCCACACACAATTACACCCCACCAACACACACAATACCCGCTCAAACACACACTAACCCCCGCACACACTAACCACCCTCACACACACTAATCCCCCCCACACACACACTCACACACTCACACTAACCCCCCCCCCCACACACACACACGCACACTAACCCCCCTCACATGCACACTAACCCCCCTCACACACGCACAGTGGCCCACATCCCCACACACTGACGCCCCACAGACACTAACCACCCGAAAACATACACACGAATATCCACACACACTAGCCCCCTCACACACACTATCACCCCCACACATTCACAAACCACCCACTCACACACTAACACCCCACACACACACTAACCCCCCACACACGCTAACCCCCCCCACACACACACTAACCCCCCTCCACACACACACGCACACACACTAACCCACACACACACACACTAACGCCCCCCACCCCCACAGAAACACTGCCCCCCCACACCACACACTGACACCCACACCACACACTGACCCCTCCCCCACACAAACACTAATCCGCCACACCACACACACTAACCCGCTACACACACACTGACCCCTCCCCCACACAAACACTAATTAGCCACCCAACACACACAAACCCGCCGCACACACACTAACTCCCGCACATATACACTAACCCCCCAAAACACCCACTGACCCCCCCAACACACAGATACTAACCACGCGCCCCACACACACACACTAACCGCACCACACAGACTAAGAACCCGAATACACACACACTAACCCCCCCATACACACTAACCCTCCCCCACACACAGACACTATCTCCACACACACACACTGACCCCCCCCACACACAAACACACTAACCATCCACACACATACACTAACCCACAACCACACACACTAACCTCCCCACACACATACTGACCTCCCTCACACACATACTAAACCAGCCTATCACACCATAACCCCCACACACACAAACACACCCACACACACTCACTAACCTCACATCCACAGACACATTAACTCCCCCACACACTAGACCCATCCCACACGCATATTAACTCTCCACAAACACTTACCTCCCCACACACACGAACCACCGACCCCACAGACTAACCCCCCTACAAACACTATCACCCCACACGCAACTAACCCCCCCCCCCACACACATACGAAATAACCCCCCCCCCCACACATTAACCCCACAAACACGCACTAACACCTCCATACCACTAATCCCGCGACACACAAACGAACCCTCCTCACAACCATACTAACCCCACTCACACACACTAATCCCCCCACACTCTAACCCCCTCACACACACTAACCCATCCACATATTCACAACCCCCCACACACACACTAGCCCCCTCACACACACTAACCCCCCTCACACACACTACTTCCCCCACAGACACGAACCCCCTCACACACACTAATCCCCCCACACATTCACAAACCCCCCACACACACGCTAACCCCCCACACACACATTAACCCCCCCACACACACACAAAACCCCCTCACACAGACACTAACCCTCCTCACACACACACTAACACCCAATCACACACATTAATCCCCCCCCACACACTAACCCCCTTACACAGACAAACCCCCCACATTCACATACACCACACACACACACTAACCCCCTCACACACACAACCCCCCTCACACACACTAATCCCCCACACACACTAATCCCCCTCACACACACTAACCCCCCCCCCACACATTCACAAACCGCACACACACGCTAACCACCCACACACACATTAACCCCACTACACACACACAACCCCCCCCCCACACACACACACTAAACCCCCCCACACACAGACTAACCACACACACACGCACTAACTCCCACACACCCACTGACCCCTCCCCGCACACACTCTAACCCGCCACCGCACACACACTAACCCACCCCACACACACTGACCCCCCCAACACACACTAACCACCCACACACACACTAACTCCCCACCAACAAACATACAATAACCCCCTCCCCACACACTCACACACACTAACCCCACCCCCACACACTCTTACCCCCCCCAGAGACACAAACTCCCCTCACACACACTACCCCCCCCACACACGCACACTAACCCCCTCACACACACTAACTATCCCCCCCACACACACGCACAGTAACCACCCCCACAGACACAATGACGCCCCACAGACACTGACCTCCCCAAATTACACACACTAACTCCCCTCACACACACACTAACCCCCATCACACACACTAACCCCCCACACACACTAACCCCCTCACACATACTAACCCCCCATACCAACACAAAGAGCCCACACACACACTAACCCTCGAGACACACTAACCCCCTACACAAACACTAATCCCCCCCACACCCACTTACACCCGAACACACGTTAACTCCCCCACACACAATCACAGCCCTGACACACACTAATCCCTCACACACATAGACTAACCCGCACACACAGTTACTCCCCACACACACTGTAACCCCACCTACAGATAAACAAGCACCCCCCCACACACTAACCCTCATCACACACTAACCCCCCGCACACACACTAATCCCTCACACACACACAACCCCCCACATTCATTAACCCCACCCCACACAGACACTAACCCTCCACACACACACCAAGCCCCACACACACACTAACGCCCCACACACGCACTACCCCTCACACAAACACACACTCACACCTCCACGCACACGCATTACACCTCCCACCTACACACTAACATACCCACACACACTTACCCCATACAGACACTAATCCCCCACAAACACACTAACCCTCCCATATACACACTAAACCCCACACACACACTAACCCTCCCAGACACACACACTAACACCCCACCAACACACACAATTCCCGCTCAAACACACACTAACCCCCGCACACACACGAACCACCCACACACACACTACCCCCACCCCACACACGCACACTATCCCCCTTACACTCACACTAACGCCCCCCCCCCACACACACGCACACTAATCCCCACATACACAATGACGCCCCACAGATACTAACCTCCCCAAATCACACACACTAACTCCCCTCACACGCACACTAACCCCCATCACACACACACTAACCCACCCACACACTCTAACCCCCTCACAAATACTAAACCCCCCCACACACAAAAGACCCCACACACACTAACCCCCCAGACAGACTAACCCCCCACACAAACACTAACGCCCCCCACACACACTATCCCCCGAACACACGTTAACTCCCCCACACGCACTCAAACCCCTGACACACAATAACCACCCACACACACCAACCAACACACACACTAACGCCCCACACACGCACTAACCCTGACACATACACACACTATCCCCCTACCCACACACATTACCCCTCCCACCCACAAATTAACCCTCCCATACACACACGAACGCATACAGACATTAACCCCCCACAAATAAACTAACCCTCCCATACACACACTAAACCCCACACACACTGACCCTCCCTACACACACACACTAACCCCGCACATACACACAGACCCCCACCCACACACACTATCCACCCACACACACACTAACTCCCCGCCAACACACACTAACCCCCTCACACACACTAACAACTCACCAACACGCACACACTAACCCCCCCCATACACACACTAACCCCCCACACGCTCACACACACTAAACCCACCCCCAAGCACACTTACCCCTCCCCCAGGCACACTAACCCCTCTCACACATACTACCCCCACCCCACACACGCACACTATCGCCCTCACACACACACTAACAACACCCACACACACACACGCGCAGACTAATCCCCCCACATACACAATGACGCCCCACTGATACTAACCTCCCAAAATCAAACACACTAACTCCCCTCACACGCACACTAACCCCCATCACACACACACTAACCCACCCACACACACTGATCCCCTCACAAATACTAACTCCCCCCCACACACACAAAGACCCCACACACACACTAACCCCCCAGACAGTCTAACCCCCACACAAACTCTAACGCCCCCCACACACACTATCCCCCGAACACACGTTAACTCCCCCACACGCACTTAAACCCCTGACACACAATACCCTCCCCACACACACACCAACCAACACACACACACTAACGCCCCACACACGCACTAACCCTCACACATACACAGACTAACCCCCTACCCACACACATTACTCCTCCCACCCACAAATTAACATCCCCACACACACACGAACCCCATACAGACACTAACCCCCCACAAATACACTAAACCTCCCATACACATACTAAACCCCACACACACTAACCCTCCCACACACACACACTAACCCTCCACCAACACACACAATACCCGCTCAAAGACACACTAAGCCCCGCACACACACATTAACCACTCCAGACACAAACACTAACCTCCCTCACACACACACTAAAACCCCGACACACACTAACACCCCGCACACACACACTATCCCCCCCACACACACACACACTAACCGCCCCCCACACACACACACGCTAACCACACTCCCACAAACACTTACCCCACCCAGACATACTAACCCCCCGCACACTAACCAACCCCACACACACTGACGCCCCACAGACACTAACCTACCCACGCGCACACACTAATCCCCCTCACACACACACTAACACCCTCACACATTCACTAACCCCGTCGCGCACACACACACCCCTGACACACACAGTAACCTCCCCACACAAACTAACCCCCCCTCACACACACTAACCACCCCCTCACACACACACTAACCCCCCTCCCCCACACAATCACGCTAACCCCCCTCACACGCACACTAACCCCCTCAGACACGCACACTAACCCACCGACACACACACTGACGCATCACAGACACTAACCTCCCCAAAACACATACACTAGCCCCTCTCACACACACGCTACCCCTCCTCACAGACACTAATGCCCCCCACACACTCACCCCCTCACACACACTAATTCCCCCACACACGCTAACCCCCACCACACACACACTATCCCACCCACACACACTAACCCACCCCCCACACACACACTATCACACCCACACACACTAAACCCCCACACACTCACTGACCCCCTCCCCCCACACAATCACTAATCCGCCACCCCACACCCACTAACCCCCCACACACACTGACCCCCCCCACACACTGACCCACCCCCACACGAAATAACACCCGCATACATACACTAACACGCCCACACACACATTAACCACCCCCAAACACACACACTAACCCCTCAATACACACACTGACACCCCCAAAACACACATACTAACCACCCGCCCCACACACACACACTAACCGCCCCACATCACTACCCCCCACACACACTGACACCCCCCCACACACACTAACCACCCGCACACACACTAACCCCCACCAACACACACTAAACCCCCTCACACACACACTAACACCACACCAACACACACACACTAACCCCCCCCCACACACTAACTCCCCACACACACTCACACACATTATCCCCACCCCCACAGACACTTACCCCCCAGACACTCTACCCCCACACA
This sequence comes from Scyliorhinus torazame, assembly GCF_047496885.1. Lineage (NCBI taxonomy): Eukaryota > Metazoa > Chordata > Chondrichthyes > Carcharhiniformes > Scyliorhinidae > Scyliorhinus > Scyliorhinus torazame. Next base: position 341,977 of record NW_027307889.1, on the reverse strand, counting down.
CTATCCTACACCACACATACTAACCCCCCTACACAAACCAGCCACCCCACACGCCGAGACCCTCCCCACACACAGTAACCCACCCAACGCACACACTGTACCCCCACCCACACATAACCTAACAACCACACCACACACACTAACAGCCTTCCCACACACACATTAAACGCATTTCCACACACACACTAACCAACCCCACCCCCGCACACGCACTCTCAGCCCTCACACCCACTTTAACCCCAACCTCCCCACACAAACACACACACTAACCCCCCCCACACACACACACACAAACCCCACACACACTAACACCCACCGACCCACACATTAACCTCCGCCCCACAGACGCACTAACCCCCCCCCCCACACATCCACACTAACCCCATCACACATTAATCCACCCGCACACAAACAAATCCCTCACACACACTGACCCCACTACAAACACTATCCCCCTACACACACTAACCCCCACCCACACACAAACTCCCCACACACATTCATTAACCCCCATCCCACACACACACTAAAGCCCCCACACACACACCAACCCCCACACACACTAACGCCGCACACACGCACGAACACTCACACACACACACACAAACCCCCCCACCCACACGCATTCCCCCTCCCACCTACACACTAACATCCTCACACACACTAACACTATACAAACACGAAGCCCCCACAAACACAGTAACCGTCCCTTATACTCACTAAACCCCACACACACACTAACCCTCCCACACACACACTAACACCCCACCAACACACACAATACCCGCTCAAGCACACACTAACCCCCGCACACACACTAACGACCCTCACACACACACTCACCCCCACACACACGCATTACCCCTCCCACCTACACACTAACACCCTCACACACACACGAACCCCATACAGACGCTAACCCCCCACAAATACACTAACCCTCCCATACACACACTAAACCCCACACACACTAACCACCCCAGACACAAACACTAACCCCCCACACACACTAACCCCCCCCACACACTAACACCCCGCACACACACACTAACCCCCCCCACACACACACACACATTAACCCCCCACAGACACTCACACACGCTAACCCCTCTCCCACAAACACTTACCCCACCCAGACATACTAACCCCCCACACACTAACTAACCCCACACACACTGACGCCCCACAGACACTAACCTACCCACGCGCACACACTAATCCCCCTCACACACACACTAACACCCTCACACATTCACTAACCCCCTCACACACACATACACACACACACCCCTTACACACACAGTAACCTCCCCACACACACTAACCCCCTCACACACACTAACTACCCCCTCTCACACACACACTAAACCCCCCCCCACACACGCACACTAATCCCCCCTCACACGCACACTAAACCCCCTCACACACGCACACTAACCCACCGACACACACACTGACGCATCGCAGACACTAACCTCCCAAAACACATACACTAACCCCCCTCACACACACGCTACCACTCCTCACAGACACTAATACCCCACACACTCTAACCCCCTAACACACACTAACTCTCCCACACACGCTAACCCCCACAACACACACATTAACCCACCCACACACACACTAACCCCTCCCACCCACACACACACACTGACCCCACCACACACACACACTGACCCCTCCCCACACATACTGACCCCCCCACACACACTAACACACCCACGCACACACTAAACCCCCACACACACTGACTCCCCCACACACTGACCCACCCCCAGACGAACTAACACCCGCACACATACACTAACACGCCCACAAACACCCTAACCCCCCCCAAGCACACACACTAACGCCCCAATACACACACTGACACCCCCAACACACACATACTAACCAGCCGCCCCACACACACACTAACCGCCCCACACACACTACCCCCCACACACACTGACAACCCCACACACACTAACCACCCACACACACACTTACCCCCCCACCAACACACACTAACCCCCCTCACACCCACACACACACATTGACCCCCCCACACACGCTTACCCCTCCCCACACGCACTAACCCCCGCACACACACTAATCACACACACACACCCTGTCCCCTCCCCACACACACTAATCCCCGCACACACACTAACCACCCTCACACACACTCAGACCCCACAACACACACACACTAGCCACCCCAGACCCACACACTAACCCCCCTCACACACACTAACCCCCCACACACACGCTAACACGCCTCACACACACTAGCCCCCCCACACACACACACTAACCCCCACGCACACTACACACGCTAACCCCACCCCCACAAAGACTTACCCCACCCAGACGTACTAACCCCCCACAAACTAAACAATCCCACACACACTGGCGCACCACAGACACTAACCTAGCCACACGCACACACTAATCCCCCTCACACACACATTAATCCCCTCACACACACACCCAACCCCTCACACACACGCCCTCACACACACACTAACCACCCCCCGCACACACGCATACTAACCCCCTCACATGCACACTAACCCCACTCACACACGCACACTAACCCAACCCCCAAACACTGACGCCCCACAGGCACTAACCACCCCAAAACATACACACGAATATCCACACAAACTAACCCCCTGACACACACTAAGACACCCACACATTCACAAACCACCCACCCACACACTAACACCCCACACACACACTAACCCCTCACACATGCTAACCCCACACACACACACTAACCCCCCTCCACACACACACACACACACACACACACACACACACTAACCCACCCACACACACACACACTAACGCCCACCCACCCCCACACACACACTGCCCCCCCACACACACACAGACCCCTCCCCCACACAAACATTAATCCGCCACCCCACACACACAGACCCGCCACACACACACTAACACCCGCACACATACACTAACCCCCCCCCCCCAAACACACACACACTAACCCCCCAAAACACACAGTCACCCCCGCAGCACACAGATACTAACCACGCGCCCCCCGCACACACACCATCCGCCCCACACAGACTAAGAACTCGAATACAAACACAGTAACCCACCCCACACACACTAACCCGTCCCCACACACACTAACACCCCCGCACACACAGTAACCCATCCCCACACACACTAACCACACCCCACACACACACTAGCTCTTCCCCACACACTAACCCATCCCCACTCACAATAGCCCCCACCACACACACTAACCCATCCCCACACACACTAACCCATTCCCACACACACTAACACCGCGCCCACACACACTAAACCTCCCACACACACTAACCCATCCCCACACACACTAACTCCACCCCCGCCCCACACTACCCCCCACACATGAACTAACCCATTCCCAAACACACTAACCCCACACACACAGTGTAAACTATCCCCACACACACTAACCCATCCCCACACACACTAACCCCCCCCACACACTACCCCCCCACACACACTAACCCATACCCACAAACCAAACCATCCCCACTCACACTAACACCCACACACAATAACCCATCCCCACTCACACTAACACCCCCCACACACGCTAATCCATCCCCCCACACACTAACCCATCCCCACACACAGTAACCCATCCCCACACACCATAACCCACACCCCCACACACACACTAACCCATCCCCACACACACTAACCCATCCTCACACAAACTAACCCATGCCCACACACACTAGCACCTCCTACACACACACTAACTCATCCACACACACTAAGCACCCTCCACACGCTCACTAACCCATCCCCACTCAAACTAACCCCCCCCCCACACACGCTAACCAATGCCAACACACACTGACCCATCCCCGCACACTCTAACACCCCGCCAACACACACTAAACCTCCCACACACACTAACCTATCCCCACACACACTAACCCCTCCCACACTACACCGACCCATAAACTAACCCATTCCCACACACTAACCCCGCCCTCCCACACACTAACCCATCCCCACTCACACTAACACCCCCACACAGACTAAACCGTCCCCACTCACACTAACCCCCCACACATACACTAACCCATCCCCACACACACTAACCCATCCCCACTCACACGAACCCCCACCCCACACACACGAACCCATCCCCACACACCCTAACCGCCCCCACACACACTAACCCATCCCCACACACAGTAACACCCCGACGCACACTGACCCATCCCCACTCACACTAACCAGCCCACACACCCTAACCCATCCCCACTCACACGAACCCCCCCATACGCACTAACCCATCCCCACTAACACTAACCCCCCCACAAACACTATCCCATCCCCACACACACTAACCCGCCCCACACACACACTAACCCATCCCCACACAGACTCACCCCCTACACACACAGTAACCCATCCCCACGCACAATAAACAATCCCCACACACACTAACACCCCGCACACACACACTAGGCCTCCCACACACACTAACGCATCCCCACACACACTAGCACCCCCTCACACACTAACCCATCCCCACACACGTTAACCACTCCACACACACTAACCCATCCCCAACACACACTAACCCCTCCCCACACACACTAACCCATCCCCACACACACTAACACCCCCCAAACACACTAACCCATCCCCACGCACACTAAATCCCCCACCCACACACTAACCCCCCCCCCACACACACTAACCCATCCCTACAAACACTAACCCCCCACACACACACTAACCCATCCCCACACACACTAACCCATCCCCACACACACTAGCCCCCCACACACACTAACCATCCCCCACACACACTAAACCATCCCCACACGCGAACCCATTCCCACACACACTAACCCATCCCCACACATACTAACCCCCTCCCCACACACAAACCACCTCACACAAACTAACCCCCCACACACACTAACCCATCCCCACACACACTAACCCCACACACAGACACTAGCCCCACACACACACTATAAATCCCCCACACACACTAACCCATCCCGAAACACACGAACCCATTCCCACACAGACTAACCATCCCCACACACACTAACCCCCTCCACACACAGTAACCACCCCACAAACACTAACCCCCTCCACAAACTAACCCATCCCCACACACACTAACCCCTCCCCACACAAACTAACCCATCCCCACACACACTAACCCCCCCACACGCACACTAAACCCCCCGCAAAAACTGACCCATCCCCAAACACAATAACCCACCCCCAACTTACACTAACACATCCCCACACACACTAACCCCCCCACACACACACTAACGCGCCCACAAAAACTGACCCATCCCCAAACACAATAACCCCCCCAACTTACACTAACACATACCCATAGAACATAGAACATACAGGGCAGAAGGAGGCCATTCGGCCCATCGAGTCTGCACCGACCCACTTAAGTCCTCACTTCCACCCTATCCCCATAACCCAATAACCCCTCCTAACCTTTTTGGTCACTAAGGGCAATTTATCATGGCCAATCCACCTAACCTGCACGTCTTTGGACTGTGGGAGGAAACCGGAGCACCCGGAGGAAACCCACGCACACACGGGGAGAACGTGCAGACTCCGCACAGACAGTGACCCAGCAGGGAATCGAACCTGGGACCCTGGCGCTGTGAAGCCACAGTGCTATCCACTTGTGCTACCGTGCTGCCCAATAATTCATCATTCCCTGACCGGGAATCGAACCCGGGCCGCGGCGGTGAAAACGCCGAATCCTAACCACTGGACCACCAGGGAAACCCACACACACTAACCCCCCCACACACATACTTACCCACCTCAACACACACTAACACATCCCCACATTCACTAAACCCCACACACACACTACCCCACCCCCACACACACTAACCCATCCCCACACACACTAACCGCCCCCAGACACTCTCGCCCCCACCCCCCACAAACTAACCCCCCACACACGCTAACCCATCCCCACACACAGTAACGCCACACGCACACTAACCCCCACACACACTGACCCCCCACACACACTAACGCCCCCACACACACACTAACGCCCCCACACACACACTAACCCATCCACACACACTAACCATCCCCACACACACTAAACCCCCACAATCACTGACCCATCCTCACACACACTACCCACCCAACACACAATAGCCCATCCCTGCACACACTAGCCCATCCCCACACACAGTAACCCTCACACACACACTAACCCCCCACACACACTAACCCATCCCCAAACACACTAACCACCCCCCCCACACGCACACACTAACCCCCTTAAAAAACTGACCAATCCCCAAACACAATAACATCCCCCAACTTACACTAATCCATCCCCACACACTCACCCCACACACGCACACTAAGCCCCCCACACACACAACACCCCCACACACACTATCCGCCCCCACACACACTAACCCCCCACACACATACTAACCCATTCCCCACATACAGCCTATCCCCACACACTAACTCTTCCACACACACTAACCCATCCCCACTCACAGTAACGCCACACGAACACTAACCCCCCCCCCCAAACACTAAGCCATCCCCACACACACTAACACCGCGCCCACACACACTAAATCTCCCACACACACTAACACATCCCCACACACACTAACTCCACCCCCCCACACTACCCACCACACATGAACTAACCCATTCCCAAACACACGAACCCCCCACACACAGTGTAAACTATCCCCACACACACTAACCCATCCCCACGCACACTAACCCCCCCACACACACACTAACCCCCACACACTAACACCCCACACACATTAATGCCCCCGTCACACACTAACCCTCCACACACTCACAGTAACCCCCCACACACACGAAGCCCCAACACACACCAATCCCCCTACACACACTAACTCCCCACACACACTAACCCCCCACACACACCAACACCCCCCACATACACTGACCCATCCCCACACACACTAACCCCCAACACACACACTAACACCCCCAAACACACCAGGCCCCCAATGCACACTAACCACCCCACACACACTAACCGCCCCCATACATTAACCCCCACGCACACTATCTCCCCCCACACACACTAACCAACCTCCCCACAAACTCTAACCCACCACGCACACACTATCCCCCTCACACACTAACCACCCACACAAACACTAACGCCACACACACACTAAGCCCCCGCACACACTAACTCCCCTGCACACACTGACCCCCCCAACACACTAACCTCCCCCACACACACTAACCTCCCACACACACTAACCCCCCACACACACTAACACCTCACACACACAAACCCTCCCACATACACTAACTTCCCCACACACTCTTACCCCCCAAACACACTAACCCCCTCACACACACTAACCTCCCACGCACACTCACCCATCCCCACACACACTAACCCCCCCACATACTAACCCGCTCCACACGCACACTAACCCCTCACACACACACGAACCCCCCACACACACTAACCCCCCCACACACACTAACCGCCACCCCACACACTAACCCTCCCCACACACACTAATCCCTCCACACACACTAACCGCCCCACACACACTAACCCACCCCACACACACTAACCCCTCACACACACTAACCCCCCCACACACACTAGCCCCCCACAAATACTGACCAAACCCCACACACAGTAATCCCCACACACACATTAACTCCTCCCACACACATTAAAACCCCCACACACACTAACCCCTCCACACACACTAACTCCCCCGCACACACTAACCCTCCCAAATCACTAACCTATCCCCACAAACACTAACGCCCTCCCACACACACTTGCTCCCACACACACACTAACCCCCCACACACAAACCCCTCGCACACACTAACCCCCCCACACACTAACCCTCCCCCACACAGTACACCCCCACACACACTAACCTCCCCAGACACAAACTAACCTCCCCACACACGCACACTAACCCCCACCACACACACTAACACCCCCACACACATTATGCCCCCACACACACTAAACCCCCCCACACACTCACCCCACACACACACTAACCCCCCCACACACACACTAAACCCGCCACACACACTGACCCATCCGCACACAAACTAACCTCCCCACATACACGAACCCCTCCACACACACTAACACCCCGCATACACTAATGCCCCGTCACACTCTAACCCCCCACACACTCACAGTAACCCCCCACACACACTAACCCCCCACTCACACCAATCCCCCCCACACACACACTAACTCCCCACACACACACTAACACCCCTCCACACACACACTAACCCCCCCACATACACTGACCCATCCCCACACACACTAAACCCCCACACACACATTAACACCCCCACACACACCAAGCCCCCCATACACACTAACCCCCACATACTGACTAACCCCCACACACACTCTAACCCCCCCCCCACACATACTAACCCCCCCACACAAACTGGCCCCACACACACTAACCACCCCACACACACTAACCACCCCACACACACTAACACCCCCCCACACACACTAACCCACCCCACACACTAACACCCCCACGCTCACACACTAACACATCTCCTCACAAACTCTAACCCACCACACACACACTAACCCCCTCACACACTAACCCGCCAACACACTAATCCCCCACACACACACTAACCCCCCACACACACTAACCCCCCACACACATTAACTCCGCACACACACTAACCCTCCAATATACACTAACTTCCCCACACACTCAAACGCCCCACACACACACTAACCCCCTCACACACACTTACCCCCCACGCACACTCACCCATCCCCCACACACTAACCCCCCCCCCCCACACACTAACCCATCCACACACACTAACCATCCCCACACACACTAAACCCCCACAATCACTGACCCATCCTCACACACACTACCCACCCAACACACAATAGCCCATCCCTGCACACACTAGCCCATCCCCACACACAGTAACCCTCACACACACACTAACCCCCCACACACACTAACCCATCCCCAAACACACTAACCACCCCCCCCCCCCACACGCACACACTAACCCCCTTAAAAAACTGACCAATCCCCAAACACAATAACATCCCCCAACTTACACTAATCCATCCCCACACACTCACCCCACACACGCACACTAAGCCCCCCACACACACAACACCCCCACACACACTATCCGCCCCCACACACACTAACCCCCCACACACATACTAACCCATCCCCCACATACAGCCTATCCCCACACACTAACTCTTCCACACACACTAACCCATCCCCACTCACAGTAACGCCACACGAACACTAACCCCCCCCCAAACACTAAGCCATCCCCACACACACTAACACCGCGCCCACACACACTAAATCTCCCACACACACTAACACATCCCCACACACACTAACTCCACCCCCCCACACTACCCACCACACATGAACTAACCCATTCCCAAACACACGAACCCCCCACACACAGTGTAAACTATCCCCACACACACTAACCCATCCCCACGCACACTAACCCCCCCACACACACACTAACCCCCACACACTAACACCCCACACACATTAATGCCCCCGTCACACACTAACCCTCCACACACTCACAGTAACCCCCCACACACACGAAGCCCCAACACACACCAATCCCCCTACACACACTAACTCCCCACACACACTAACCCCCCACACACACCAACACCCCCCACATACACTGACCCATCCCCACACACACTAACCCCCAACACACACACTAACACCCCCAAACACACCAGGCCCCCAATGCACACTAACCACCCCACACACACTAACCGCCCCCATACATTAACCCCCACGCACACTATCTCCCCCCACACACACTAACCAACCTCCCCACAAACTCTAACCCACCACGCACACACTATCCCCCTCACACACTAACCACCCACACAAACACTAACGCCACACACACACTAAGCCCCCGCACACACTAACTCCCCTGCACACACTGACCCCCCAACACACTAACCCCCCCCACACACACTAACCTCCCACACACACTAACCCCCCACACACACTAACACCTCACACACACAAACCCTCCCACATACACTAACTTCCCCACACACTCTTACCCCCCAAACACACTAACCCCCTCACACACACTAACCTCCCACGCACACTCACCCATCCCCACACACACTAACCCCCCCACATACTAACCCGCTCCACACGCACACTAACCCCTCACACACACACGAACCCCCCACACACACTAACCCCCCCACACACACTAACCGCCACCCCACACACTAACCCTCCCCACACACACTAACCCCTCCACACACACTAACCGCCCCACACACACTAACCCACCCCACACACACTAACCCCTCACACACACTAACCCCCCCACACACACTAGCCCCCCACAAATACTGACCAAACCCCACACACAGTAATCCCCACACACACATTAACTCCTCCCACACACATTAAAACCCCCACACACACTAACCCCTCCACACACACTAACTCCCCCGCACACACTAACCCTCCCAAATCACTAACCTATCCCCACAAACACTAACGCCCTCCCACACACACTTGCTCCCACACACACACTAACCCCCCACACACAAACCCCTCGCACACACTAACCCCCCCCCCCACACACTAACCCTCCCCCACACAGTACACCCCCACACACACTAACCTCCCCAGACACAAACTAACCTCCCCACACACACACACTAACCCCCACCACACACACTAACACCCCCACACACATTATGCCCCCACACACACTAAACCCCCCCACACACTCACCCCACACACACACTAACCCCCCCACACACACACTAAATCCGCCACACACACTGACCCATCCGCACACAAACTAACCTCCCCACATACACGAACCCCTCCACACACACTAACACCCCGCATACACTAATGCCCCGTCACACTCTAACCCCCCACACACTCACAGTAACCCCCCACACACACTAACCCCCCACTCACACCAATCCCCCCCACACACACACTAACTCCCCACACACACACTAACACCCCTCCACACACACACTAACCCCCCCCACATACACTGACCCATCCCCACACACACTAAACCCCCACACACACATTAACACCCCCACACACACCAAGCCCCCCATACACACTAACCCCCACATACTGACTAACCCCCACACACACTCTAACCCCCCCCCACACATACTAACCCCCCCACACAAACTGGCCCCACACACACTAACCACCCCACACACACTAACCACCCCACACACACTAACCCCCCCCCACACACACTAACCCACCCCAGACACTAACACCCCCACGCTCACTACCCCCCCTCACACACACACTAACACATCTCCTCACAAACTCTAACCCACCACACACACACTAACCCCCTCACACACTAACCCGCCAACACACTAATCCCCCACACACACACTAACCCCCCACACACACTAACCCCCCACACACATTAACTCCGCACACACACTAACCCTCCAATATACACTAACTTCCCCACACACTCAAACGCCCCACACACACACTAACCCCCTCACACACACTTACCCCCCACGCACACTCACCCATCCCCCACACACTAACCCCCCCCCACACACTAACCCGCCCCACACGCACACTAACTCCTCACACACACACTAACACCCCCAAAACTAAAACCACACCGCACACCCTAACCCATTCCCACACACACTAACCCCCCCACACACACTAACCCACCCCCATACACACTAACCCCCCACACACACTAACCACCCCACACACACAAGCCCCCCCCCACAAATACTGACCAATCCCCAAACACAGTAATCCCCACACACACACTAACTCCTCCCACACACATTAAACCCCACACAACACTAAACCCTCAACACATACCAACCACCCCCCACACACACTAACTCCCCACACAAACTAACACCCCCCAAACACACTAACCCACCCACACACACTAACCCCCCCCACGCACACTAACCCCCCCACATGCCGTAAGCCCCACACACACACTAACCCCCTCACACACTAACCCCCCCACAGACTCTAATCCCCCCACACACACTAACCACCGCACGCACACTATCCCCCCACACACACACTAACCCCCGACACACACTAAGACCCGCACACACCAACCCCCCTGCACACGCTATCCCCCCCAACACACTAACCCCCCCCCACACACACACTAACACCCCACACACACTAAGCCCCCACACACACTAACACCTCACACACACTAACACTCCCACATACACTAACTTCCCCACACACACTAACCTCCCCAGACACAAACTAGCCCCCCCCCCACACACACACTAACCCACACCACACACACTAACACCCCCACACACATTATGCCCCTGCACACACTAACCCCCCCCACACACACTCACCCCACATATACACTAACCCCCCCCACACACACACTAAACCCGCCACACACACTGACCCATCCGCACACACACTAACCCCCCACATACACGAACCCCTCCACACACACTAACACCCCACATACACTAATGACCCCATCACACACTAACCCCCCACACACTCACAGTAACCCCCCACACACACTAACCCCCCACTCACACCAATCCCCCCCACACACACACTAACCCCCCACTCACACCAATCCCCCCCACACACACACTAACTCCCCACACACACACTAACACCACCCCCCCCACACACACACACTAACCCCCCCCCACATAGACTGACCCATCCACACACACTCTAAACCCCCACACACACATTAACACCCCCACACACACCAACCCCCCCCCACACACACACTAACACCCCACACACACTAAGCCCCCACACACACTAACACCTCACACACACTAACACTCCCACATACACTAACTTCCCCACACACACTAACCTCCCCAGACACAAACTAGCCCCCCCCCACACACACACTAACCCACACCACACACACTAACACCCCCACACACATTATGCCCCTGCACACACTAACCCCCCCCCCACACACACTCACCCCACATATACACTAACCCCCCCACACACACACTAAACCCGCCACACACACTGACCCATCCGCACACACACTAACCCCCCACATACACGAACCCCTCCACACACACTAACACCCCACATACACTAATGACCCCATCACACACTAACCCCCCACACACTCACAGTAACCCCCCACACACACTAACCCCCCACTCACACCAATCCCCCCCACACACACACTAACCCCCCACTCACACCAATCCCCCCCACACACACACTAACTCCCCACACACACAGTAACACCACCCCCCCCACACACACACACTAACCCCCCCCCCACATAGACTGACCCATCCACACACACTCTAAACCCCCACACACACATTAACACCCCACACACACCAAGTCCCCCATACACACTAACCCCCACATACTCACTAACCCCCACAAACACTCAACCCCCCCCACACATACTAACCCCCCACACACACACTGGCCCCACACACACTAACCACCCCACACACACTAACCACCCCACACGCATTAACCCCCCCCACACACTAACCCCCCACACACACTAACACCCCCACGCACACTACCCCACCCACACACTAACCCATCTCCCCACAAACTCTAACCCACCACACACACACTAACCCCCTCACACACTAACCCGGCAACACACTAATCCCCCACACACACACTAACCCCCACACACACTAACCCCCCACACACATTAACACCTCACACACACTAACCCTCCCATATACACTAACTTCCCCACACACACAAACCCCCCCCCCCACACACACTAACCCCCTCACACACACTTACCCCCCACGCACACTCACCCATCCCCACACACACTAACCCCCCACACACTAACCCGACCCACATGCACACGAACCCCTCACACACACACTAACACACCCAAAACTAAAACCACACCGCACACCCTAACCCATTCCCACACACACTAACCCCCCCGCACACACTAACCCACCCCCATACACACTAACCCCCCACACGCACTAACCACCCCACACACACAAGCCCCCCCCACAAATACTGACCAATCCCCACACTCAGTAATCCCCACACACACATTAACTCCTCCCACACACATTAAACCCCCACAACACTAACCCCTCAACACATACCAACCTCCCCCCACACACACTAACTCCCCACACACACTAACACCCCCCAAACACACTAACCCACCCACACACACTAACCCCCCCCACGCACACTAACCCCCCACATGCCGTAACCCCCCCACACACACTAACCCCCACACACACTAACCCCCACCACACACTCTAATCCCCCCACACACACTAAACACCGCACGCACACTATCCCCCACACACACACTAACCCATCTCCCCACGAACTCTAACCCGACACACAAACACTAAGCCCAGACAAACACTAAGACCCGCACACACTAACTCCCCTGCACACACTAACCACCCAACACACTACCCCCCCCACGCACACACACACTAACACCCCACACACACTAAGCCCCCACACACACTAACACCTCACACACACTAACACTCCCACATACACTAACTTCCCCACACACTCTAACCCCCCACACACACTAACCCCCTCACACACACTAACCCCCCACGCACACTAACCCATCCCCACACATACTAACCCCCCCACACCCACTAACCTCCCCAGACACAAACAAACCCCCCTCACACACACTAAACCCCACCACACACACTAACACCCCCACACACACTAACCCCCACACACACTCACCCCACACACACTAAGCCTCCACACACACTAACACCTCACACACACTAACACTCCCACATACACTAACTTCCCCACACACTCTAACCCCCCCCACACACACTAACTCCCTCACACACACTAACACTCCCACATACCCTAACTTCCCCACACACTCTAACCCCCCCACACACACTAACCTCCCCAGACACAAACTAACCCCCCCACACACACGCGAAACCCGCCACACACACTGACCCATCCGCACACACACTAACCCCCCCACATACACGAACCCCTCCACACACACTAACACCCCCCCCACAAAAAACCCCACACACACTAACCCCCCCACACACTAACCCCCCCACACATTAAGAGCCGCACACACTCTAACACCCCCACACACACTTACCCCCCACACAAACACTACCTCCCACACACACTAACCCCCCAGACACACACTAACCCCCCCCACACACACACTAACACCCCACACACACTAACTCCCCCCCCGCACACACTAACCCCCCCCCCACACACTAATGCCCCCACACGCACTAAACCCCCCACATACACTAGCACCTCCACACACAATAACCCCCCCCACACACTAACCCCCCCCCCACACACACACTAACGCCCACATACTCACTAACCCCAAACACACACTAACCCCCCCATACATACTAACCCACCCCAAACACACACTGGCACCCACACACACTAACCACCCCAGACACACTAACTACCCCACACACACTAACCCACCACACACACTTACCCCCGCAGACACACTAACGCTCCACACACGCTAACCCCCCACACACACTAACCCCCACCACTCAACACACACTAACCCCTCCACACACCACTCATCCCCACACACACTAACCCTCCACACACACCAATCCCCCCACACACACTAACACCCCCCACACACTAACCCCCCCACACACACTAACCCCCCCACATACACTAACCCCCCACCCCCACGCACACTACCCCCCCCACACACACTAAACTATTTCCACACACACTCTAACCTCCCACACACACAAACCCCCCACACACACTAACCACCCACATACACTAACCCCCCCCCACACACTAAGCCCCGCAAACCATAAATCCCCTGCACACACTAACCCCCAACACACTAACCCATCCCACACACACTAACCCCCCACACACACTAGCCCCCTCACAAATACTGACCAATCCTCACACACAGTAATCCCCACACACACACGAACCCCTCCCACTCACATTAAACCCCCCCACACACACACTAACCCCCCGCACACAAACCCCCCGCACACACTAACCCCCCCACACACACTAACACCCCCACACACACACTACACCCCCACACACACTAATCCCCCCCACACACACGCACTAACCCCCCCACACACACTAACCACCCCACACACACACTAGACCACCACCCACACACACTAACCCCCCACACACACTGACCCATCAGCACACACACTAGCCCTCCCCCCCCACAAATACTGGCCAATCCCCACACACAGTTATCCCCACACACACACTAACTCGCCCCACACACATTAAACCCCCCACACACACTAACACCTCAACACATACTAACCCCCACACACACACTAACCCCCCACACACACCAACACCCCCGAACACACTAACCCGCCCACACACACTAACCCCCCCACGCACACTAACCCCGCCACATAGCCTAAACCACCACACACACAATAACCCCCCCAACACACTAACCCCCCCCACACACAAAAAGAACCCACAAACACTAACCCCGCACACACACTAACCCCCCACACACATTAAGACCCCCACACACACTAACACCCCCCACACTAACCTCTGACACACACTAACCCCCCCACACACACTAACCCCCCACACACAGACTACCCCCACCCACATACTAAACCCCCCAGACACACACTAACCCCCCCACTAGCACTAAACCCCACATACACTAACGCCTCCACACACACTAACCCCCCACACACACTAACCTCCCACACACACTAATGCCTCCACACACACACTACCCCGCCCACACACACTAACCACCCACACACACTAACTCCCCTACACACACTAACCCATCCACACACATACTACCCCATCTCCCCACACACACTAACCCACCACACACACTAACCCCCGCAGACACACTGTTGCTCCGCACACACTAACCCCCCACACACACTAACCCCCCCAACACACACTAACCCCTCCACAAACACACTAACTCCCACACACAAACTAACCCCCCACACACTAATCCCCCACACACACTAATTCCCGACACACACTAACACCCCCCACACACACTAACCCCCCACACACACTAGCCCCCCCACACACACTAACCCCCACCCCTCGCACACTACCCCCTCACACAGACACTAACCCATTTCCCCACACACTCTAACGCCCCACAAACACACTAACCCCCCACACACACTAACCCACCACACACACACTAACCCACACCCACACAGACTAAACCCCCCACACACATTAAACGCCCCACACACACTAACCCCCCAACACATACTAACCCTCCCCACACACACTCATCCCCCACACACACTAACACCCCCCAAACACACGAACCCACCCACACACACTAACCCCCCCACGCACACAAACCCCCTACACACACTAACCCCCCACACACACTAACCCGCCACACACAATATCCCACCACACACTAAGACACCCACACACACTAACAACCCCCACACAATAACCACTCACACACAATAACACCCCCACACAGACTAACCCCCTCCCCACACACACTACCCCCCACACACACTAACGCCTCCAAGACACACACTAACCACCACACACACACTAACACCCCTCACACACTATCCCCACTCACACACTAACCCCACCCACACACACTAACCCCCCCACACATACTAACCCCCCACACACACTCTAACCCAACCCACACACATTATCCCCCCCACACACCCTAATCCCACCACACACACACTAGCCACCCCACACACACAAACCCCCCACACATACTTACCCCCCCACACACATACCTAACCCCCCACCACACACACTAACACCCCCACACACACTTACCCCCCCACAAACACGAACCCCCCCACACTCACTCACCCCTCACACACACTAACCCACCCACACACACACTAAACCCGCCACACGCACTGAGCCATCCCCACACACACTAACCCCCCCCCACAAACACGAACCCCTCCACACACACTAACACCCCACATACACTAATGCCCCGTCACACACTAACCCCCCACACACTCACAGTAACCCCCCACACACACTAACCCCCCACACACACCAATCCCCCCACACACACTAACTCCCCACACACACACTAAACCCCCCCCCCACACACACACACTAACCCCCCCACATACACTGATCCATCCCCACACACACAAACCCCCCCACACACACTAACGCCCCCCACACACACCAAGCCCCCCATACACACCAATCCCCACATACTCACTTACCCCCACACACACTCTAACCCCCACACATACTAACCCCCCACACACACACTGGCCCCACACACACTAACCACGCCACACACACTTATCACCCCACACACACTAACTTCCCACACACACTAACTCCACCACACACACAAACACCCCCTCGCACACTATCCCCCCCCCACACATACTAACCCATCTCCCCACGAACTCTACCCCACCACACACACACTAACCCCCTCACACACTAACCCACCAACACACTAACCCACCCACACAAACCCTAACCCCCACACACATTAACCCCTCCACACACACTAACACCCCACATACACTAATGCCCCCGTCACACACTAACCTCCCACACACTCACAGTAACCCCCAACACACACTAACCGCCCACACACACCAAACCCCCACACACACTAACTCCGCACACACACACTAACCCCCCCCCACACACACACACTAACCCCCCCACATACACTGACCCATCCCCACACACACTAACCCCCCACATACACTAACCCCCCCACACACACTAACCCCCCCCCCACACACTAATACCCCACACACACGATCCCACCAACATACACTACCACCCCACACAGACTACCCCCCACGTACACCCCCCCACACACACAAACCCCCCGCACACACTAACCCCCCACACACACACTAACCCCCCACACACACTACACCCCCACACACACTAACCTCCCCTGACATAAACTAACCCCCCCCCCACACACACACACACTAACCCCCACCACCCACACTAACACCCCCACACACATTAAGCCCCCCCACACACTAACCCCCCCACACACACACTCACCTCCCACATACACTAACCCCCCACACACACACACTAAACCCGCCACACACACTGACCCATCCCCACACACACTGACCCCCCCCCCACATACACGAACCCCTCCACACACACTAACACCCAACATACACTAATGCCCCCGTCACACAATAACCCCCCATACACTCACAGTAACCCTTCACACGCACTAACCCCCACACACACCAATCCCCCCCACACACACTAACTCCCCACACACACACTAACCCCCCCCCCCCACACACACACACTAACCCCCCACATACACTGATCCATCCCCACACACACTAAACCCCCCCACACACACTAACACCCCTCACACACACCAAGCCCCGCATACACACTAACCCCCACATACTCACTTACCCCCACACACACTCTAACCCCCCACACATACTAACCCCCCACACACACTCTGGCCCCACACACACTAACCCCCCACACACACTAACACCCCCACACACACTAACACCCCCCCACACACATTAACCAATCTCCCCACAAACTTTCACCCACTACACACACACTAACCCCCTCACACACTAACCCCCCAACACACTAACCCCCCACACAAACACTAACTCCCCACACACACTAACCCCCCCACACACCAACACCTCACACACACTAAGCCTCCCACATACACTAACGTCCCCACACACTCAAACACCGCAACACACACTAACCCCCTCACACACACTTACCACCCACTCACACTAGCCCCACCACAAATACTGACCAATCCCCACACACACTAACCCCCCCCACACACACACTAACCCCTCACACACACACTAACGCCCCCAACAATAAAACCACACCGCACACCCTAATCCATTCCCACACACACTAACCCCCCCACACACACTAACCCACCCCCACACACACTAACCCCCCACACACACGAACCACCCCACACACACTAGCCCCCCCACAAATACTGACCAATCCCCACACACAGTAATCCCCGCACACACACTAACTCCTCCCACACACATTAAACCCCCCACATATACTAACACCTCAACACATACTAACCTCCCCCCACACACACTAACTCCCCACACACACTAACACCACCCAAACACACTAACACACACACTAACACCCCCACGCACACTAACCCCCCCACATGTCCTAATCCCCCACACACACACTAACCCCCTCACACACTAGCCCCCCCACACACTCTAACCACCCCCCCCCACACACACACTAACCCCCCCACGCACACTACCCCCCCCCACACACACACTAACCCATCTCCCCACAAACACTAACCCCCACACAAACACTAACCCCCCACACACAGTAAGCCCCGGCACACACTAACTCCCCTGCACACAGTAACCCCCAACACACTAACCCCCCCACACACACACACTAACACACCACACACACTAAGCCCCTACACACACTAACACCTAACACACACTAACACTCCCACATACACTAACTTCCCCACACACTCTAACCCCCACACACACACTAACCCCCTCACACACACTAAACCCCCACGCACACTCACCCATCCCCACACACACTAACCCCCCCACACACACTAACCCGCCCCACACGCACACTAACCGATCACACACACACTAACACCCACAACCATCTAACAACTCCGCACACCCTAACCCATTCCCACGCACATAACCCCCCCCAAACACTAATCCCCCCCCCACACACTAACCGCCACCCCACACTCTAACCCCCACAAACACACTAACCCTCCCACACACACTAACCCACCCCCACACACACTAACCCCCCACACAAACTAACCACCCTATATACACTAGCCCCCCACAAATAATGACCAATCCCCACACACAGTAATGCACACACACACACAAACTCCTCCCACACACTTGAAACCCCCCACACACACTAACCCCTCAACACATACTAACCTCCCGCCACACACACTAACCCCCCACACACACTAACACCCCCCAAACACACTAACCCACACACACACACTAACTCCCCCCCACGCACACTAACCCCCCCCCACATACCCTAATCACCCACACACACAGTAACCCCCCACACACACTAACCCCCCCCCCCCACAAAAACACCCACACACACTAACCCCCCCCCACACACACTAACCCCCCACACACACACATTAAGAGTCCCACACACTCTAAAACCCCCACACACACTTACCACCTACACAAACACTACCTCCCACACACACTAACCCCCCAGACACACACTAACCCCCCCCACACACACACTAACACCCCACACACACTAACTCCCCCCCCGCACACACTAACCCCCCCCCCACACACACACTAACGCCCCCACACGCACTAAACCCCCCACATACACTAACACCTCCACACACACTAACCCCCCCACACACTAACCCCCCCCCCACACACACACTAACGCCCACATACTCACTAACCCCCAACACACACTAACCCCCCCATATATACTAACCCACCCCAAACACACACTGGCACCCACACGCACTAACCACCCCACACACACTAACTACCCCACACACACTAACCCACTACACACACTTACCCCCGCAGACACACTAACGCTCCACACACGCTAACCCCCCACACACACTCACCCCCCCACCACTCAACACACACTAACCCCTCCACACACCACTCACCCCTCCCACACACTAACCCCCACACACACTAACCCCCCCACACACACTAACCCCCCCACATACACTAACCCCCCACCCCCACGCACACTACCCCCCACACACACACTAAACCATTTCCACACACACTCTAACCTCCCACACACACAACCCACCCCCCCACACACTAACCACCCACACACACTAGCCCCCTCACAAATACTGACCAATCCTCACAGACAGTAATCCCCACACTCACACGAACTCCTCCCACTCACATTAACCCCCCCACACACACTAACCCCCCCACACACACAAACCCCCCCGCACACACTAACCCCCCCACACACACTAACACCCCCACACACACTACACCCCCACACACACTAATCCCCCCCCACACACACACTAACCTCCCCGTACAAACTAACCCCCCCCCCCACACACACCAACCCCCCACACGCACTAACCCCCCCCAAACACACTAACCACCCCACACACACACTAGACCAACCCCCACACACACACTAGACCAATCCCCACCCACTGTAATCCCCCCACACACACTAACCCCCCAACACATACTAAACCCCCCCACACACACACTCACCCCCCACACACACTAACGCCCCCACACGCACTAAACCCCCCACATACACTAACACCTCCACACACACTAACCCCCCACACACTAACCCCCCCCCACACACACTAACGCCCACATACTCACTAACCCCCAACACACACTAACCCCCCCATATATACTAACCCACCCCAAACACACACTGGCACCCACACGCACTAACCACCCCACACACACTAACTACCCCACACACACTAACCCACCACACACACTTACCCCCGCAGACACACTAACGCTCCACACACGCTAACCCCCCACACACACTCACCCCCCCACCACTCAACACACACTAACCCCTCCACACACCACTCACCCCCCCACACACTAACCCCCACACACACTAACCCCCCCACACACACTAACCCCCCCACATACACTAACCCCCCACCCCCACGCACACTACCCCCCCACACACACACTAAACCATTTCCACACACACTCTAACCTCCCACACACACAAACCCCCCACACACACTAACCACCCACACACACTAACCCCCCCACACACTAAGCCCCCGCACACACTAACTCCCCTGCACACACTAACCCCCAACACACTAACCCCCCCACACACACTAACCCTCCACACACACTAGCCCCCTCACAAATACTGACCAATCCTCACAGACAGTAATCCCCACACTCACACGAACTCCTCCCACTCACATTAACCCCCCCACACACACTAACGCCCCCACACACACACAAACCCCCCGCACACACTAACCCCCCACACACACTAACACCCCCACACACACACTACACCCCCACACACACTAATCCCCCCCACACACACACACTAACCTCCCCGCACAAACTAACCCCCCCACACACACCAACCCCCCACACGCACTAACCCCCCCCAAACACACTAACCACCCCACACACACACTAGACCAACCCCCACACACACTAACCCCACACACACAGTAACCACACCACACACACTAGCTCCCCCACAAATATTGACCAATCCCCACCCACTGTAATCCCCCCACACACACTAACCCCCCAACACATACTAAACCCCCCCACACACACACTCACCCCCCACACACACTAACACCGCCCAAACACACTAACGCAGCCACACACACTAACCCCCCCACGCACACTAACCCCCCACACACAAACTCCCCCCCACACACACACTAACCCCCACACACACTAATACCCAACACACACTAACTCCCCCGCACACACTAACCACACATCACACACTAACCCCCCACACACACACTAGCCCCCCCACACACACACAAACCCCCCACACACACTAACCGCCCCCCCACACATACTAACACCCCCACACACACTAACCCCACACACACACTAACCCCCCCCACACACACTCAACACTCCCACACACACTAACCCCCCACACACACACTAACCCCCACACACACTGACCCATCAGTACACACACTAGCCCCCCACAAATACTGGCCAATCCCCACACACAGTTATCCCCACACACACACTAACTCGCCCCACACACATTAAACCCCCACACACACTAACACCTCAACACATACTAACCCCCCCACACAAACTATCCCCCACACACACTAACACCCCCCAAACACACTAACCCGCCCACACACACTAACCCCCCCACGCACACTAACCCCGCCACATAGCCTAAACCACCACACACACAATAACCCCCCCCAACACACTGACCCCCCACACACACAAAAAAAACCCACAAACACTAACCCTGCACACACACTAACCCCCCACACACATTAAGACCCCCCACACACAGTAACACCCCCCACACTAACGTCTGACACACACTAACCCCCCCACACGCACTAACCCCCCACACACAGACTACCCCCACCCACATACTAAACCCCCCAGACACACACTAACCCCCCCCACTAGCACTAAACCCCACACACACTAACGCCTCCACACACACTAACCCCCCACACACACTAACACCCCACACACACTAATGCCTCCACACACACACTACCCCGCCCACACACACTAACCACTCACACACACTAACTCCCCCACGCACACTAACCAATCCACACACATACTAACCCATCTCCCCACACACACTAACCCACCACACACACTAACCCCCGCAGACACTCTGTTGCTCCGCACACACTAACCCCCCACACACAAACCCCCCCCCCAACACACACTAACCCCTCCACAAACACACCAACTCTCACACACAAACTAACCCCCACACACACACTAACCCCCCACACACACTGAACAATCAGCAGACACACTAGCCCCCCCCACAAATACTGGCCAATCCCCACACACAGTTATCCCCACACACACACTAACTCGCCCCACACACATTAAACCCCCCACACACACTAACACCTCAACACATACTAAACCCCCCCCACACACACTAACCCCCCACACACACTAACACCCCCCAAACACACTAACCCGCCCACACACACTAACCCCCCCACGCACACTAACCCCGCCACATAGCCAAAACCACCACACACACAATAACCCCCCAACACACTAACCCCCACCCCCACACACAAAAAAAAACCACAAACACTAACCCCGCACACACTCTAACCCCCCCACACACATTAAGACCCAAACACACACTAACACCCCCACACTAACCTCTGACACACACTAACCCCCCACACACACTAACCCCCCACACACAGACTACCCCCACCCACATACTAAACCCCCCAGACACACACTAACCCCCCCCCACTAGCAATAAACCCCACATACACTAACGCCTCGACACACACTAACCCCCCACACACACTAACCCCCCACACACACTAATGCCTCCACACACACACTACCCCGCCCACACACACTAACCACCCACACACACACTAACTCCCCCACACACACTAACCCATCCACACACATACTACTCCATCTCCCCACACACACTAACCCACCACACACACTAATTCCCGCAGACACACTGTTGCTCCGCACACACTAACCCCCCACACACAAAAACCCCCCCAACACACACTAACCCCTCCACAAACACACTAACTCCCACACACAAACTAACCTCCCACACACACTAATCCCCCACAGACACTAATTCCCGACACACACTAACCCCCCCCCACACACACACTAACCCCCCATACACACTAGCCCCCCCACACACACTAACCCCCACCTCTCGCACACTACCCCCCTCACACAGACACTAACCCATTTCCCCACACACTCTTACGCCCCACAAACACACTAACCCCCCACACACACTAACCCACCACACACACACTAGCCCACACCCACACAGACTAACCCCCCACACACAGTAACCCCCGCACAAACTAGCCCCCCACCCAAATACTGTCCAATCCCCACACACACTAATCCCCACACAGACAATAAATCCCCACACACATTAAACGCCCCACACACACTAACCCCCCAACACATACTAACCCCCCCACACACACTCATCCCCCACACACACCAACACCCCCCCAAACACACTAACCCACCTACACACACTAACCCCCCCCCCACGCACACAAACCCCCTACACACACGAACTCCCCACACACACTAACCCGCCACACACAATATCCCACCACACACACTAAGACACCCACACACACTAACAACCCCCACACAATAACCATTCACACACAATAACACCCCCACACAAACTAACCCCCTCCCCACACACACTACCACCCACACACACTAACGCCTCCCAGACACACACTAACCACCACACACACACTAACACCCCTCACAAACTAACCCCACGCACACACTAACCCAACCCACACACATTAACCCCCCCACACGCACTAACCCCCACACACACACTAACCCCCCCCACACACACTATCCCCCCACACACACTAATCCCACCACACACACACTAGCCACCCCACACACACAAACCCCCCACACATACTTACCCCCCACATACACACACTAACCCCCCACCACACACACTAACACCCCAACACACACTTACCCCCGCAAAAACACTAACCCCCCCACACTCACTCACCCCCCACACACACTAACCCACCCACACACACACTAAACCCGCCACACGCACTGATCCATCCCCACACACACTAATCCCCCCCCCCCCACATACTAGAACACCTCCACACACACTAACCCCCCACACACACTAACACCCCATACACACTAATGGCCCCGTCACACACTAACCCCACACACACTCACAGTAACCCCCCACACACACTAACCCCCACACACACCAATCCCCCCCAAACACACTAACTCCCCCAACACACTCTAAACCCCCCACACACACTAACCCCCCACCATACACTGACCCATCCCCACACACACTAACCACCCACACACACACTAACACCCCCCACACACACCAAGCCCCCCATACACACTAACCCCCACACAAACTAACCCCCACATACTCACTAACACCCACACACACTCTAACCCCCCCCCACACATACAAACCCCCCCACACACACACTGGCCCCACACACACTAACCAAACCACACACACTAACCACCCCACACACACTAACCCCCCACACGCACTAACACCCCCACACACTCTAACCCCCCCCCCCCCCACAAACAGTAACCCCCCACACACACTATCCCCCACACACACACTAACCCATCTCCCCACAAACTCTAACCCACCACACACACACTAACCCCCTCACACACTAACCCCCACACAAACACAAACCCCCCCCACACACTAACCCCCCACACACACTAACCCCCCACGCACACTAACCCCCTCACACACACTAACCCACCACGCACACTCACCCATCCCCACACACACTATCCCCCCACACACACTGACCCACCCCACACGCACACTAACAGCTCACACACGCACTAGCCCCCACCCCCCACACACACAGACCACCCGCACACTAACCCCCCACACACATACTAACCCCTCACACACACACTAACACCCCCACAGACACTAACCCCCCCACACACACTAACCCCCCCACACACACTCAACACCCCCACACACACTAACCCCCCACACACACTGACCCATCCCCACACACACTAACCCCCCCACATACACTAACCCCTCCACACACACTAACACCCCACACACACGAACCCCCCAACATACACTACCACCACACACAGACTATCCCCCACGTACACATTCACCACCACACACACTAACTCCCCCACACACACTAACCCCTCCACACACACACTAACCATCTCCCCACACCCAATAACCCACCACACACACTAACACCACCACACACACTAACCCCGCCACGCAAACACAAACCCATCTCCCCACACACCCTAAACCCCCACACGCACACTAACCACACACACACTAACCCCCCACACACACACTAACCCCCTACACATACGAAACCCCGCACACACTCTAATCCCCCCACACACTAACCCTCCACACACACTAACTCCCCCGCACACACTCACCCCCCCCAAACACTAACCCATCCCCACACACACGAACCCCTCCCCACACACACTTACTCCCGCACACACACTAACACCACACACACATAAACTCCCCACACACACTACCCCTCCACACACTAACTCCCCCATGCACACTAACCCCCAGACTCACTAACCCACCCTCACTATCCACTCCCACGCACACTAACCCTCCCACACACACTAACCCACCACAAACACACGAACACTCCCCACACACACTAACTCCCCCACACACACTAACCCCTCCACACACACACACAAACCCATCTCCCCACACACCCTAACCCCCACCACACACACTAACCACACACACACTAAACCCCCCCCCACATACACTAACCCCCCACACATACGAAACCCCGCCCACACACTAATCCCCACACACACTAACCCTCCACACACACTAACTCCCCCGCACACACTAACACCCCAAAACACTAACCCATCCCCACACACCCTAACCCCCCCACACACACAAACGCCCCGCACTCACTAACACCACACACACTAACCCCCACACACACACACTACACCCCAACACACAATAACCTCCCCACACACAAACACTAACACCCTACACACACTAACCCCCCATACACTAACCCCCACACACACTAACCCCCCCCACACGCACTAACCCCCCCACATACACTAACCCCCCCACACACACTAACTCCCCCACACACACACTAGCCCCCCAACACACACAAACCCACCACACACACCAATCCCCCCCACACACACTAACTCCCCATACACATACTAACCCCCCCCCCACACACTAACCCCTCAACATACACTGACCCATCCACACACACACTAACCCCCCACACACACACTAACCCCCCCACACACACACTAACCCCCCCACACGCACTAACCCCCTCAAACACACTAACCCCCCCCACACACACTAGCCCCCCAACACACACAAACCCCACACACACACTTACCCCCCACACACACTAACCCCCCCCACACACACTCATCCCCCACACACACTAACACCCCCCCAAACACACTAACCCACCTACACACACTAACCCCCCCACGCACACAAACCCCCTACACACACGAACCCCCCACACACACTAACCCGCCACACACAATATCCCACCACACACACTAAGACACCCACACACACTAACAACCCCCACACAATAACCATTCACACACAATAACACCCCCACACAAACTAACCCCCTCCCCACACACACTACCACCCACACACACTAACGCCTCCCAGACACACACTAACCACCACACACACACTAACACCCCTCACAAACTAACCCCACGCACACACTAACCCAACCCACACACATTAACCCCCCCACACGCACTAACCCCCACACACACTAACCCCCCCCACACACACTATCCCCCCACACACACTAATCCCACCACACACACACTAGCCACCCCACACACACAAACCCCCCACACATACTTACCCCCCACATACACACACTAACCCCCCACCACACACACTAACACCCCAACACACACTTAACCCCGCAAAAACACTAACCCCCCCACACTCACTCACCCCCCACACACACTAACCCACCCACACACACACTAAACCCGCCACACGCACTGATCCATCCCCACACACACTAATCCCCCCCCCCCCACATACTAGAACACCTCCACACACACTAACCCCCCACACACACTAACACCCCATACACACTAATGGCCCCGTCACACACTAACCCCACACACACTCACAGTAACCCCCCACACACACTAACCCCCACACACACCAATCCCCCCCAAACACACTAACTCCCCCAACACACTCTAAACCCCCCACACACACTAACCCCCCACCATACACTGACCCATCCCCACACACACTAACCACCCACACACACACTAACACCCCCCACACACACCAAGCCCCCCATACACACTAACCCCCACACAAACTAACCCCCACATACTCACTAACACCCACACACACTCTAACCCCCCCCCCCCCACACATACAAACCCCCCCACACACACACTGGCCCCACACACACTAACCAAACCACACACACTAACCACCCCACACACACTAACCCCCCACACGCACTAACACCCCCACACACTCTAACCCCCCCCCCCCACAAACAGTAACCCCCCACACACACTATCCCCCACACACACACTAACCCATCTCCCCACAAACTCTAACCCACCACACACACACTAACCCCCTCACACACTAACCCCCACACAAACACAAACCCCCCCCACACACTAACCCCCCACACACACTAACCCCCCACGCACACTAACCCCCTCACACACACTAACCCACCACGCACACTCACCCATCCCCACACACACTATCCCCCCACACACACTGACCCACCCCACACGCACACTAACAGCTCACACACGCACTAGCCCCCACCCCCCACACACACAGACCACCCGCACACTAACCCCCCACACACATACTAACCCCTCACACACACACTAACACCCCCACAGACACTAACCCCCCCACACACACTAACCCCCCCACACTCACTCACCCCCCACACACACTAACCCACCCACACACACACTAAACCCGCCACACGCACTGATCCATCCCCACACACACTAATCCCCCCCCCCACATACTAGAACACCTCCACACACACTAACCCCCCACACACACTAACACCCCATACACACTAATGGCCCCGTCACACACTAACCCCACACACACTCACAGTAACCCCCCACACACACTAACCCCCACACACACCAATCCCCCCCAAACACACTAACTCCCCCAACACACTCTAAACCCCCCACACACACTAACCCCCCACCATACACTGACCCATCCCCACACACACTAACCACCCACACACACACTAACACCCCCCACACACACCAAGCCCCCCATACACACTAACCCCCACACAAACTAACCCCCACATACTCACTAACACCCACACACACTCTAACCCCCCCCCACACATACAAACCCCCCCACACACACACTGGCCCCACACACACTAACCAAACCACACACACTAACCACCCCACACACACTAACCCCCCACACGCACTAACACCCCCACACACTCTAACCCCCCCCCCCCACAAACAGTAACCCCCCACACACACTATCCCCCACACACACACTAACCCATCTCCCCACAAACTCTAACCCACCACACACACACTAACCCCCTCACACACTAACCCCCACACAAACACAAACCCCCCCCACACACTAACCCCCCACACACACTAACCCCCCACGCACACTAACCCCCTCACACACACTAACCCACCACGCACACTCACCCATCCCCACACACACTATCCCCCCACACACACTGACCCACCCCACACGCACACTAACAGCTCACACACGCACTAGCCCCCACCCCCCACACACACAGACCACCCGCACACTAACCCCCCACACACATACTAACCCCTCACACACACACTAACACCCCCACAGACACTAACCCCCCCACACACACTAACCCCCCCACACACACTCAACACCCCCACACACACTAACCCCCCACACACACTGACCCATCCCCACACACACTAACCCCCCCACATACACTAACCCCTCCACACACACTAACACCCCACACACACGAACCCCCCAACATACACTACCACCACACACAGACTATCCCCCACGTACACATTCACCACCACACACACTAACTCCCCCACACACACTAACCCCTCCACACACACACTAACCATCTCCCCACACCCAATAACCCACCACACACACTAACACCACCACACACACTAACCCCGCCACGCAAACACAAACCCATCTCCCCACACACCCTAAACCCCCACACGCACACTAACCACACACACACTAACCCCCCACACACACACTAACCCCCTACACATACGAAACCCCGCACACACTCTAATCCCCCCACACACTAACCCTCCACACACACTAACTCCCCCGCACACACTCACCCCCCCCAAACACTAACCCATCCCCACACACACGAACCCCTCCCCACACACACTTACTCCCGCACACACACTAACACCACACACACATAAACTCCCCACACACACTACCCCTCCACACACTAACTCCCCCATGCACACTAACCCCCAGACTCACTAACCCACCCTCACTATCCACTCCCACGCACACTAACCCTCCCACACACACTAACCCACCACAAACACACGAACACTCCCCACACACACTAACTCCCCCACACACACTAACCCCTCCACACACACACACAAACCCATCTCCCCACACACCCTAACCCCCACCACACACACTAACCACACACACACTAAACCCCCCCCCACATACACTAACCCCCCACACATACGAAACCCCGCCCACACACTAATCCCCACACACACTAACCCTCCACACACACTAACTCCCCCGCACACACTAACACCCCAAAACACTAACCCATCCCCACACACCCTAACCCCCCCACACACACAAACGCCCCGCACTCACTAACACCACACACACTAACCCCCACACACACACACTACACCCCAACACACAATAACCTCCCCACACACACACACTAACACCCTACACACACTAACCCCCCATACACTAACCCCCACACACACTAACCCCCCCCACACGCACTAACCCCCCCACATACACTAACCCCCCCACACACACTAACTCCCCCACACACACACTAGCCCCCCAACACACACAAACCCACCACACACACCAATCCCCCCCACACACACTAACTCCCCATACACATACTAACCCCCCCCCCACACACTAACCCCTCAACATACACTGACCCATCCACACACACACTAACCCCCCACACACACACTAACCCCCCCACACACACACTAACCCCCCCACACGCACTAACCCCCTCAAACACACTAACCCCCCCCACACACACTAGCCCCCCAACACACACAAACCCCACACACACACTTACCCCCCACACACACTAACCCCCCCCACACACACTCATCCCCCACACACACTAACACCCCCCCAAACACACTAACCCACCTACACACACTAACCCCCCCCACGCACACAAACCCCCTACACACACGAACCCCCCACACACACTAACCCGCCACACACAATATCCCACCACACACACTAAGACACCCACACACACTAACAACCCCCACACAATAACCATTCACACACAATAACACCCCCACACAAACTAACCCCCTCCCCACACACACTACCACCCACACACACTAACGCCTCCCAGACACACACTAACCACCACACACACACTAACACCCCTCACAAACTAACCCCACGCACACACTAACCCAACCCACACACATTAACCCCCCCACACGCACTAACCCCCACACACACTAACCCCCCCCACACACACTATCCCCCCACACACACTAATCCCACCACACACACACTAGCCACCCCACACACACAAACCCCCCACACATACTTACCCCCCACATACACACACTAACCCCCCACCACACACACTAACACCCCAACACACACTTACCCCCGCAAAAACACTAACCCCCCCACACTCACTCACCCCCCACACACACTAACCCACCCACACACACACTAAACCCGCCACACGCACTGATCCATCCCCACACACACTAATCCCCCCCCCCCCACATACTAGAACACCTCCACACACACTAACCCCCCACACACACTAACACCCCATACACACTAATGGCCCCGTCACACACTAACCCCACACACACTCACAGTAACCCCCCACACACACTAACCCCCACACACACCAATCCCCCCCAAACACACTAACTCCCCCAACACACTCTAAACCCCCCACACACACTAACCCCCCACCATACACTGACCCATCCCCACACACACTAACCACCCACACACACACTAACACCCCCCACACACACCAAGCCCCCCATACACACTAACCCCCACACAAACTAACCCCCACATACTCACTAACACCCACACACACTCTAACCCCCCCCCCCCACACATACAAACCCCCCCACACACACACTGGCCCCACACACACTAACCAAACCACACACACTAACCACCCCACACACACTAACCCCCCACACGCACTAACACCCCCACACACTCTAACCCCCCCCCCCCACAAACAGTAACCCCCCACACACACTATCCCCCACACACACACTAACCCATCTCCCCACAAACTCTAACCCACCACACACACACTAACCCCCTCACACACTAACCCCCACACAAACACAAACCCCCCCCACACACTAACCCCCCACACACACTAACCCCCCACGCACACTAACCCCCTCACACACACTAACCCACCACGCACACTCACCCATCCCCACACACACTATCCCCCCACACACACTGACCCACCCCACACGCACACTAACAGCTCACACACGCACTAGCCCCCACCCCCCACACACACAGACCACCCGCACACTAACCCCCCACACACATACTAACCCCTCACACACACACTAACACCCCCACAGACACTAACCCCCCCACACACACTAACCCCCCCACACACACTCAACACCCCCACACACACTAACCCCCCACACACACTGACCCATCCCCACACACACTAACCCCCCCACATACACTAACCCCTCCACACACACTAACACCCCACACACACGAACCCCCCAACATACACTACCACCACACACAGACTATCCCCCACGTACACATTCACCACCACACACACTAACTCCCCCACACACACTAACCCCTCCACACACACACTAACCAGCTCCCCACACCCAATAACCCACCACACACACTAACACCACCACACACACTAACCCCGCCACACAAACACAAACCCATCTCCCCACACACCCTAAACCCCCACACGCACACTAACCACACACACACTAACCCCCCACACACACACTAACCCCCTACACATACGAAACCCCGCACACACACTAATCCCCCCACACACTAACCCTCCACACACACTAACTCCCCCGCACACACTCACCCCCCCAAAACACTAACCCATCCCCACACACACGAACCCCTCCCCACACACACTTACTCCCGCACACACACTAACACCACACACACATAAACCCCCCACACACACTACCCCTCCACACACTAACTCCCCCATACACACTAACCCCCAGACTCACTAACCCACCCTCACTATCCACTCCCACGCACACTAACCCTCCCACACACACTAACCCACCACAAACACACGAACACTCCCCACACACACTAACTCCCCCACACACACTAACCCCTCCACACACACACAAACCCATCTCCCCACACACCCTAACCCCCACCACACACACTAACCACACACACACTAAACCCCCCCCCACATACACTAACCCCCCAACACATACGAAACCCCGCCCACACACTAATCCCCACACACACTAACCCTCCACACACACTAACTCCCCCGCACACACTAACACCCCAAAACACTAACCCATCCCCACACACCCTAACCCCCCCACACACACAAACGCCCCGCACTCACTAACACCACACACACTAACCCCCACACACACACACTACACCCCAACACACAATAACCTCCCCACACACACACACTAACACCCTACACACACTAACCCCCCATACACTAACCCCCACACACACTAACCCCCCCCACACGCACTAACCCCCCCACATACACTAACCCCCCCCACACACACTAACTCCCCCACACACACACTAGCCCCCCAACACACACAAACCCACCACACACACCAATCCCCCCACACACACTAACTCCCCATACACATACTAACCCCCCCCACACACTAACCCCTCAACATACACTGACCCATCCACACACACACTAACCCCCCACACACACACTAACCCCCCCACACACACACTAACCCCCCCACACGCACTAACCCCCTCAAACACACTAACCCCCCCACACACACTAGCCCCCCAACACACACAAACCCCACACACACACTTACCCCCCACACACACTAACCCCCCACCACACACACTAACATCCCCACACACACTAACCCCCCACACACACTAAACCACCCCCACACACACAGCCCCCACACACCAATCCCCCCCACACACACTAACTCCACATACACACACTAACCCCCACCACACACACACTAACCCCTAACATACACTGACCCATGCACACACACACTAACCCCCCACAGACATACTAACAGCCCCCACACACTAATGCCCCCGTCACACACTAAGCCCCCACACACACACTAACCACACGCACACACTAACCCGCACACACACAAACCCTCCACACACACTTACTCCCCCGCACACACTAACCCCCCAAAACACTAACCCATCCCCACACACACGAACCCCTCCCCACACACACTTACTCCCCCACACACACTAACACCCCACACACATAAACCGCCCACACACACTACCCCTCCACACACTAACTCCCCCACACACACTAACCCCCAGACACACTAACCCACCCACACTACCCACTCCCACGCACACTAACCCTCCCACACACACTAACCCACCACAAACACACTAACACACCCCCACACACACACACACACTAACCCCCACACACACAAACCCCCCACACACACACTAAACCCCCACACACAGTGACCCATCCCCACACACACTAACCCCCCCCCACATACACTAACCCCTCCACACACACTAACCCCCAATACACACGAACTCCCACACACACACTAACCCCTCCACACACACACAAACCCATCTCCCCACACACCCTAACCCCCCACACACACACTACCCACACACACACTAAACCCCCCCCACACACACACTAACCCCCCACAAATACGAAACCCCGCACACACTAATCCCCACACACACTAACGCTCCACACACACTAACTCCCCCGCACATACTAACACCCCAAAACACTAACCCATCCCCACACACCCTAGCAACCCACACACACAAACGCCCCGCACTCACTAACCCCCCCCACACACTAAACCCCCCCCCACACACACTACACCCCAACACACTCTAACCTCCCCACACACACACACAGACTAACACCCTACACACACTAACCCCCCCATACACTAACCCCCACACACACTAACCCCCCCCACACGCACTAACCCCCCCACATACACTAACCCCCCCCCACACACACTAGCCCCCCAACACACACAAACCCCCCACACACACTTACCCCCACACACACTAACCCCCACCACACACACTAACACCCCCACGCACACTAAGCCTCGCCACTCACACTAAACCCCCCACACACACTCACCCCCCACACACACCAGTCCACCCACACACACTAACTCCCCATACACATACAAACCCCCCACACACACTAACCCCTCAACATACACTGACCCATCCACACACACACTAACCCCCCCACACACACTAACCCACCCACACACACTAACCCCCCACACGCTCTAACCCCCTCGCACACACTAACCCCCCCACACACACTAGCCCCCCAACACACACAAACCCCACACACACACTTACCCCCCACACACACTAACCCCCCACCACACACACTAACATCCCCACACACACTAACCCCCCACACACACTAAACCCCCCACACACACTCACTCCCCACACACCAATCCCCCCCACACGCACTAACTCCCCATACACACACTAACCCCCCCCCACACACACACGAACCCCCAACATACACTGACCCATCCACACACACACTAACCCCCCACAGACACGCTAACAGCCCCCACACACTAATGTCCCCGTCACACACTAACCCCCCACACACACACTAACCACCCGCACACACTAACCCGCACACACACAAACCCTCCACACACACTTACTCCCCCGCACACACTAACCCCCCAAAACACTAACCCATCCCCACACACACTTACTCCCCTACACACACTAACACGCCACACACATAAACCCCCCACACACCGTACCCCTCCACACACTAACTCCCCCACACACACTAACGCCCAGACACACTAACCCACCCACACTGTCCACTCCCACGCACACTAACCCTCCCACACACACTAACCCACAACAAACTCACTAACACCCCCCCACACACACTAACACCCCCCCACACACACAACCCCCCCCCACACACTAAACCCCACAAACACTAACCGCACACACACACTAAGATCCCCATTCACACAAACACCCCACACACACTAACCCCTCACACACACACTAACCACCCACACTCACACTAACCCCCCCCCACAAACACTACACCCCCCACACACACACCCCCCACAAACTAACCCCCCCCCCCCACACACACTAACCCCCACACGCACTCACCCCCCCAAATACACTAACTCCTCCACACACACTAACCACCCCCACACACTATGCCCCACACACTCACTTACCCCCCCACGCACACTAACACACCCGCACAAACTAACAACCCCCACACACTAACCCAACAACAAGCACTAACCCCCCATACACACTAACGAGCCCACACACAAACTAGTCCCCCCCACACACACACACACTCCCCAGACACACACTAACCCCCCCGTACACACTAACCCACCCCTACGCACACTAACCCTCCCACACACACTAACCCACCGCAAACACACGAACACCCCCCCACACACACTAACCCCCCACACACACAAAACCCCCCCAACACACTAAACCCCACAAACACTAACCGCACACACACACTAAAATACCCATTCACACAAACACCCCACACACACTAACACCCCCGCACACACAAACCCCCCCACGCACACTAAACCCCCCACACATTCTAGTCCCACCACAAATACTGACCAATCCACAAACAAAGTAATCCCCACACACACACTAACTCACCCACACACATTAAACCCCTCCCACACACTAACCCCTCAACACATACTGACCCCCCACACACACTAACCCCCCCCCCCACACACTAAACCCCCCATGCACACTAATCCCCCACATACCCTAACCCCCCACACACGCACACTAACCCCCCCACAAACACACTAACCCCCCCCCACATTCACAAAAAAACCCACACACACTAACCCCCCACACACACTAAACCCCCCATGCACACTAACCCCCCACATACCCTAACCCCCCACACACGCACACTAACCCCCCCACAAACACACTAACCCCCCCACATTCACAAAAAAACCCACTCACACTAACCCCCCCCACACACTAACCCCCCACACACATTAAGACCCCCACAAACACTAACCCCCCACACAGACTAACCCCCACACACTCACTAACCACCCCAAACACACTAACCCCCCCACACAGACAAACGACCCCCACATACCCACTGGCCCCCACACACACTAACCACCCCACACACACTAACCCCCCCCCACAAACACTAACCCCCACACGCACTCACCCCCGCAAATACACTAACTCCTCCACACACACTAACCCCTCACACACACTAACACCCCCGCACAAACTAACCCCCCCACACACACTAAACCCCTCCCCACGCACCAACCCCCCCACACACACTAACCACCCCACACACACACTAGCCCCCCCCACACACACACAAACCCCACACACAAACTAACCCCCCCACACACACTATCCCACCCCACATACACTAACCCCTCCACACACACTAACCCCCCACACACACTAACCCCTCCACACACACTCAGACGCCTCACACACATTAACCCCCCCAACATACACTAACCCCTCCACACACACTAACCCCCCCCACACACTAGCAGAACACACACACTAACCACCCAACATACACTACCCCCCCAACACACGCACTAACCCCCAACGTACACAACCCCTCCCACACACACCCTAACCCCCCCCCCCCACAGAGACAAACGACCCCCACACGCACAGTGGCCCCCACACACACTAACCACCCCACACACACTACCCCCCCCACAAACACTAACCCCCACACGCACTCACCCCCGCAAATACACTAACTCCTCCACACACACTAACCCCCCACACACACGAACACCCCCGCACAAACTAACCCCCCACACACACACTAACCCCCCCCACATGCACCAACCCCCCACACACACTAACCACCCCACACACACACTAGCCCCCACACACACACAAACCCCACACACAAACTAACCCCCCCATACACACTAAACCCCCCCCAAATACACTAACCCCTCCACACACACTAACCCCCCTCACACACTTACCCCTCCACACACACTCAGACCCCCCACACACACTAACCCCCCCAACATACACTAACCCCTCCACACACACTAACCCCACCCACACACTAACAGAACACACACACTAACCCCCCAACATACACTACCCCCCCACAAACACACTAACCCCCGCCCCCCACATTCACAAAAAAACCCACACACACTAACCCCCCACACACACTAACCCCCCACACACATTAAGACCCCCACAAACATTAACACCTCCATACACTAATCCCTCACAAGCACTAACCCCCCCACATACACTAACCCCTCCACACACACTAACCCCCCACACAGACTAACCCCCACACACTCACTAACCACCCCACACACACTAACCCCCCCCCCACACACAGACAAACGACCCCCACACACACACTGGCCCCCACACACACTAACCACCCCACACACACTAACCCCCCCCCACAAACACTAACCCCCACACGCACTCACCCCCGCAAATACTATAACTCCTCCACACACACTAAATCCCCACACACACTAACACCCCCGCACAAACTAACCCCCCCACACACACTAACACCACCCACACGCACAAACACCCCCCCACACACTAACCACCCCACACACACACTAGCCCCCCCCCACACACACAAACCCCACACACAAACCAACCCCCCCATACACACTAACCCCCCACATACACTAACCCCTACACACACACTAACCCCCCACACACACTAACCCCTCCACACACACTCAGACCCCCCACACACACTAACCCCCCCCCAACTTACACTAACCCCTCCACACACACTAACCCTCCCACACACTAACAGAACTCACACACTAACCCCCCAACATACACTACCCCCCAACACACGCACTAAGCCCCACGTACACAACCCCTCCCACACACACACTAACTCCCCCACACACACTAACCCCTCCACACACAAACTAACCATCTCCCCACACACACTAACCCACTACACACACTAATACTACCACACACACACTAACCCCCCCCCACACACATATTAACCACCCACACACACTAAACCCCCCCACGCAGACTAACCCCGCCCACTCACTAACGCCCCCCCACACACACTAATTCCCCACACATACGAAACCCCGCATACACAATAATCCCCACACACACTAACCCTCCACACACATTAACTCCCCCGCACACACTAACCCCCAAAACACTAACCCATTCCCTCACACACTAACCCCCCCCCACATACACTTGTTCCCCCACACACACTAACCCCCCACACACAAACACCCCGCACACACTAACCCCCCACACACACTTACCCTCCCACACACACTACACCCACACACAATAACCTCCCCAGACACACACTAACCCCCCCCACACACACACTAACCCCCCACACACACACACTAATACCCCACACACACTAACCCCCCGTTCCGCACACACTAACCCCCCCACACACAGTAACCCCCCCACACGCACTAACGCCCCCACAGACACTAACACCCCCACACACACACTGGACCCCCCACACACTAACCACCCCACACACACTAACCCTCCCCACACAAACTAACCCCCACACGCACTCACCCCCCAAATACACTGACTCCTCAACACACACTAACCCCCCCCCACACACACTAACCCCCACACACTCACTTACCCCCCACACACACTAACACTCCCGCAGAAAATTAACCCCACCCCCACACACTATACCCCCGACATGCACTAACCCCCCACACACACTAACCACCCCACACACACACTAGCCCCCCCCACACACAAACCCCACACACATACTAGGCCCCATACACACTAACCCCCCCCCCACACACTCACCCCCCCACACACACTAACCAACCCCCCACACTGACTAA
>NW_027307888.1:300000-419855 GCF_047496885.1 Scyliorhinus torazame | reverse complement strand
GGAGGCGAGGGGGGAGGGAGAGGGAGGGGGAAGGAGAGGGAGGGAGAGGAGCGAGATGGGGAGGGAGGGAGAGGGGGAGGGAGAGGGAGAGGGGGAGAGGGAGGTGGAGGGAGGGAGAGGGAGAGGGAGAGGGAGAGGGGGAGGGAGGGGGAGGGAGGGAGAGGGAGAGGGAGAGGGAGAGAGGGAGGGGGAGGGAGGAGGGGGAGGGGGAGGGAGAGGGAGGAAGATGGGAGCGAGATGGGGAGGGAGGGAGAGGGGGAGGGAGAGGGAGAGGGGGAGAGGGAGGGGGTGGGAGGGAGTGGGAGAGGGAGAGGGAGAGGAGGGAGGGGGAGGGAGAGGGAGGGGGAGGGGGAGGGAGAGGGGGAGGGAGGGAGAGGGGAGAGGGAGAGGGACAGGGAGAGGGAGAGGGTGGGGGAGGGGAGGGAGGGGAAGGGAGAGGGAGGGGGAGAGGGAGAGTGAGGGAGAGGGAGGGAGGGAGAGGGAGAGGGGAGGAGGGAGAGGGGGAGAGGGAGAGGAGGGGGAGGGAGAGGGAGGGAGAGGGGAGGGAGGGGAGGGAGAGGGAGGGAGAGGGGGAGGGAGGGAGAGGGAGAGAGAGGTAGGGAGGGGGAGGGAGTGAGAGGGAGAGTGGGAGGGAGAGGGGGAGGGAGTGAGAGGGAGAGGGGGATGGAGGGGAGGGAGGGGAGGGAGAGGGAGAGGGAGGGAGAGAGGGAGGTAGAGGGAGAGGGTGGGAGAGGGAGGGAGGGGGAGGGAGAGGGAGAGGGAGGGATAGGGGGCGGGAGGGGGAGGAGAGGGAGAGGGAGGGAGGGGAAGGGAGAGGGAGGGGGAGATGGAGAGTGAGGGGGTGGGAGGAGGGGAGGGGAGGGAGAGGGAGAGGGAGGGTGAGGGAGGGAGAGGGGGGAGAGGGAGAGGGAGGGGGAGGGAGAGGGAGGGAGAGGGGGAGGGAGTGGGAGGGAGAGGGAGGGAGAAGGGGAGGGAGAGGGAGAGGGAGAGTGAGGGGAGGGAGAGGGGAGAGGGGAGTGAGGGAGAGGGAGGGGGAGAGGGAGAGG
The DNA here is from genome assembly GCF_047496885.1 of Scyliorhinus torazame. NCBI lineage: Eukaryota > Metazoa > Chordata > Chondrichthyes > Carcharhiniformes > Scyliorhinidae > Scyliorhinus > Scyliorhinus torazame. Next base: position 418,809 of record NW_027307888.1, on the reverse strand, counting down.
TGAGGGGGAGGGAGAGGGGGAGGGAGAGGGAGAGGGAGAGGGAGGGGGAGGGAGGGAGAGGGGGAGAGGGGAGAGGGAGGGGGAGGGGAGGAGGGAGGGAGAGGGGGAGGGAGGGGGAGGGAGAGGGAGGGAGAGGGGGAGGGAGAGGGGGAGGGAGGGTGAGGGAGGGAGAGGTAGGGAGGGGGAGGGAGTGTGAGGGAGAGGGGGAGGGAGAGGGGGAGGGAGTGAGAGGGAGAGGGGGATGGAGGGGGAGGGGGCGGGAGGGAGGGAGAGGGAGAGGGAGGGGGAGGGGGAGGGAGGGGGAGGGAGAGGGAGAGGGAGGCGAGGGGGGAGGGAGAGGGAGGGGGGAGGGGAGGGAGAGGGAGGGGAGAGGGAGAGTGAGGGAGAGGGAGGGGAGAGGGAGAGTGAGGGGGAGGGGAGGAGGGGGAGGGAGAGGGAGAGGGAGAGGGAGGGGGGAGGGAGGGAGAGGGGGAGAGGGAGAGAGGGCGGGAGGGGGAGGGAGAGGGAGAGGGAGGGGGAGGGGGAGGGAGGGGGAGGGAGAGGGGGAGGGAGAGGGAGAGGGAGAGGGAGGGGGAGGGAGGGAGAGGGGGAGAGGGAGAGAGGGCGGGAGGGGAGGGAGAGGGAGAGGGAGGGGGAGGGGGAGGGAGGGGGAGGGAGAGGGAGAGGGAGGGAGTGGGGAGGGAGAGGGAGGGGGAGGAGAGGGAGAGGGGAGAGGGAGAGTGAGGGAGAGGGAGGGGGAGAGGGAGAGTGAGGGGGAGGGAGAGGGGGATGGAGAGGGAGAGGGAGAGGGAGGGGGAGGGAGGGGAGGGGGAGAGGGAGAGGGAGGCGGTGGGAGAGGGAGGGAGAGGGGGAGGGAGGGGGAGGAAGAGGGAGGGAGAGAGGGGGAGGGAGAGGGGGAGGGAGGGAGAGGGAGGGAGAGGTTGGGAGGGGAGGGGAGTGAGGGGAGAGGGGGAGGAGAGGGGGGGAGAGGGGGGGAGTGAGAGGGAGAGGGGGATGGAGGGGGAGGGAGGAGAGGGAGAGGGGAGGGAGGAGAGAGGGAGGTAGAGGGAGAGGGTGGGAGAGGGAGGGAGGGGGAGGGAGAGGGAGAGGGAGGGGAGAGGGGGAGGGAGGGGGAGGGAGAGGGAGAGGGAGGGGAGGGGGGAGGGGGAGGGAGGGGGAGGGTGAGGGAGAGGGAGGTGAGGGGGGAGGGAGAGGGAGGGGGAGGGAGAGGGAGGGAGAGGGAGCGAGATGGGGAGGGAGGAGAAGGGGAGGGAGAGGGATAGGGGGAGAGGGAGGTGGAGGGAGGGAGAGGGAGAGGGAGAGGGAGAGGGGGAGGGAGGGGGAGGGTGGGAGGGAGAGGGAGGGGGAGGGAGGGAGGGGGAGGGGGAGGAGAGGGAGGAAGAGGGAGCGAGATGGGGAGGGAGGGAGAGGGGGAGGGAGAGGGAGAGGGGGAGAGGGAGGAGGGAGAGGGAGGGAGATGGTAGGGAGGGGGGTGGGAGTGTGAGGGTGAGTGGGAGGGAGAGGGGAGGGAGAGGGGGGGGAGGGAGGGAGGGGGAGAGGGAGAGGGAGGGGGAGGAGAGGGAGGGAGAGGGGGAGGGAGGGGGAGGAGAGGGAGGGAGAAGGGGTGGGAGAGGGAGAGGGAGAGTGAGGGGAGGGAGTGGGGAGAGGGAGAGTGAGGGAGGAGGGAGGGGGAGAGGGAGAGTGAGGGGGAGGGAGAGGGGGAGGGAGAGGGAGAGGGAGAGGGAGGGGGAGGGAGGGAGAGGGGGAGAGGGAGAGGGAGGGGGAGGGAGAGGGAGGGTGGGGAGGGAGGGGGAAGGAGAGGGAGGGAGAGGGGGAGGGAGAGGGGAGGGAGGGAGAGGGAGGGAGAGGTAGGGAGGGGGAGGGAGTGTGAGGGAGAGGGGGAGGGAGAGGGGGGAGGTGTGAGAGGGAGAGGGGGATGGAGGGGGAGGGGGCGGGAGGGGGGGAGGGAGTTGGGAGAGGGAGGGGGAGGGGGTGGGAGGGGGAGGGAGAGGGAGAGGGAGGCGAGGGGGGAGGGAGAGGGAGGGGGAGGGAGAGGGAGAGGGGAGAGGGAGAGTGAGGGAGAGGGAGGGGAGAGGGAGAGTGAGGGGGAGGGAGAGGGGGAGGGAGAGGGAGAGGGAGAGGGAGAGGGAGGGGGAGGGAGGGAGGGGGAGAGGGAGAGAGGGCGGGAGGGGGAGGGAGAGGGAGAGGGAGGGGGATGGGGGAGGGAGGGGGAGGGAGAGGGAGAGGGAGGCGAGTGGGGAGGAGAGGGAGGGGGAGGGAGAGGGAGAGGGGAGAGGGAGAGGGAGGGAGAGGGAGGGGGAGAGGGAGAGTGTGGGGGAGGGAGAGGGGGAGGGAGAGGGGAGAGGGTGGAGGGGAGGGGGAGGGAGGGAGAGGGGGAGAGGGAGAGGGAGGCGGTGGGAGAGGGGAGGGAGAGGGGGAGGGAGGGGGAGGAAGTGGGAGGGAGAGGGGTGGGAGAGGGGGAGGAGGGAGAGGGAGGGAGAGGTAGGGAGGGGGAGGGAGTGAGAGGGAGAGGGGGGGGTGAGGGGAGGGAGTGGAGGGAGAGGGGGATGGAGGGGGAGGGAGGGAGAGGGAGAGGGAGAGGCGAGGAGAGAGGGAGGTAGAGGGAGAGGGTGGGAGAGGGAGGGAGGGGAGGGAGGAGGGGAGGGGAGGGAGGGGGCGGGTGGGGGGAGGGAGAGGGAGAGGGAGGGGAGGGGGAGGGGGAGGGAGGGGGTGGGAGAGGGAGAGGGAGGCGGGGGGGAGGGAGAGGGGGGGGAGGAGAGGGAGGGAGAGGGAGCGAGATGGGAGGGAGGGAGAGGGGGAGGGAGAGGGGTAGGGGGGAGAGGGAGGTGGAGGGAGGGAGAGGGAGAGGGAGAGGGAGAGGGGGAGGGAGGGGGAGGGGGAGGGAGAGGGTGAGGAGAGAGGGAGGGGGAGGGAGGGAGGGGGAGGGGGAGGGAGAGGAGAAGAGGGGCGAGATGGGGAGGGAGGGAGAGGGGGAGGGAGAGGGGGTGGGGAGGGAGTGGGAGAGGGAGAGGGAGGAGGGAGGGGGAGGGAGAGGGAGGGGGTGGGGGTGGGGGAGGGAGGGGGGAGGGGGGAGGGGGAGGGAGGGGGGGGAGAGGGAGGGGAGGGGGAGGGGGAGGGAGGGGGAGTGGGGGAGAGGGGGGGGGTGGAGAGGGAGGGGGAGGGGAGGGAGGGGGGAGGGGAGAGGGAGGGGGAGGGGGAGGGGGAGGGAGGGGGAGGGGGAGGGGAGGGGGGGGTGAGAGGGAGGGGGAGTGGGAGGGGGAGGGAGGGGGGAGGAGGGGAGGGAGAGGGAGGGGGAGGGGAGGGAGGGGGAGGGAGAGGGAGGGGGAGGGGGAGGGGGAGGGAGGGGGAGGGGGAGGGAGGGGGGGGGGAGAGGGAGGGGGAGTGGGAGGGAGGGAGAGGGAGAGGGGGGAGGGAGAGGGAGGGGAGAGGGGGAGGGAGGGGGGGGGAGAGGGAGAGGGGGGGACACGAGCAGCGTGACCGGGGCTGCCGGTGGTCCCAATAATGGCCGGGCAAGCTGCGGGGGTGGGGGCCCCTGTCAGGCCAGGGGTGGGGGGGTTAGAGGGGGATGGGCCACGGGCCCCCCATCCAGCCTCATCACGCGGCCCGCCCGAGGGCGAACCCCCACAGTCGGCCCTACAGGGGGCACCGGACGGGGGCCACAGATCGTACCTGGCGAGGATCTTGCCAGCCGACCGCGCCCACCGGGCCAGGGGTGTGGGGAGAGCAGGAGCGGGACATGTGGGGGCAGAGTCCACAGTGCCCAGCCGGGGCCACCGTGTAGACTGTTGGACCTGGTTGTGTCAGCGGGTATTCCCCACGCAAACATGTCAACCTTTCACCCCCTGCGGACAATGGATATTGGAATTCACCCAGCAATGGTGACCTTCCGGCTGGTCGCCGCAGCCCTGGGGGACGCCCTGCGGCTGTCCGAGCTGCAGCTGCTCGAGGAGGAGGAAGATGCAGCAGCAGAGTGGGCAGCAGCGGAGTGGGCAGCAGCAGAGCGGGCAGCAGCGGAGCGGGGCAGCAGCGGAGCGGGCAGCAGTGGAGCGGGCAGCAGCAGAGTGGGCAGCAGCAGAGCGGGCAGCAGCGGAGCGGGGCAGCAGCGGAGCGGGCAGCAGTGGAGCGGGCAGCAGCAGAGGGGGCAGCAGCAGAGTGGGGCAGCAGCAGAGCGGGCAGCAGCGGATCGGGCAGCAGCAGAGCGGGCAGCAGCGGAGCGGGCAGCAGCGGAGCGGGCAGCAGCGGAGCGGGCAGCAGTGGAGTGGGCAGCAGCGGAGCGGGCAGCAGTGGAGTGGGCAGAAACGGAGCGGGCAGCAGTGGAGTGGGCAGCAGCGGAGCGGGCAGCAGCGGAGCGGGCAGCAGCGGAGTGGGCAGCAGTGGAGTGGGCAGCAGCGGAGCGGGCAGCAGCGGAGCGGGCAGAAACGGAGCGGGCAGCAGTGGAGTGGGCAGCAGCGGAAGTGGGCAGCAGTGGAGTGGGCAGCAGCGGAGTGGGCAGCAGCGGAGTGGGCAGCAGCGGAGTGGGCAGCAGCGGAGTGGGCAGCAGCGGAGTGGGCAGCAGCGGAGTGGGCAGCAGTGGAGTGGGCAGCCGCGGAGCGGGCAGCAGAGCGGGCAGCAGAGCAGGCAGCAGCGGAGCGGGCAGCAGTGGAGTGGGCAGCGGTGGAGTGGGCAGCAGCGGAGCGGGCAGCAGCGGAGCGGGCAGCAGCAGAGTGAGCAGCAGTGGAGAGGGCAGCAGTGGAGTGGGCAGCAGCAGAGTGGGCAGCAGGTGAGGGGCAGCAGCAGAGTGGGCAGCAGCAGAGCGGGGCAGCAGCGGAGCGGGCAACAGCGGAGTGGGCAGCAGCAGAGTGGGCAGCAGCAGAGTGGGGCAGCAGCGGAGCGGGCAGCAGTAGAGTGGGCAGCAGGTGAGGGGCAGCAGCAGAGTGGGCAGCAGCAGAGTGGGCAGCAGTTGAGCGGGCAGCAGCAGAGCGGGGCACCAGCAGAGTGGGCAGCAGCAGAGCGGGCAGCAGCGGAGCGGGCAGCAACGGAGCGGGCAGCAGCGGAGTTGGCAGCAGCAGAGCGGGCAGCAGCGGAGCAGGCAGCAGCGGAGCAGGCAGCAGCGGAGTTGGCAGCAGCAGAGCGGGCAGCAGCGGAGCAGGCAGCAGCGGAGCGCGCAGCAGTGGAGCGGGCAGCAGTGGAGCGGGCAGCAGCGGAGCGCGCAGCAGCGGAGCGGGGCAGCAGCGGAGCGGGCAGCAGCGGAGCGGGCAGCAGCAGAGCGGGCAGCTGCAGAGTGGGCAGCAGCAGAGCGGGGCAGCAGTGGAGCGGGCAGCAACAGAGCGGGCAGCAGTGGAGTGGGCAGCAGCGGAGCGGGCAGCAGCGGAGTGGGCAGCAGCAGAGTGGGCAGCAGCGAAGCAGGCAGCAGCGGAGCAGGCAGCAGCGGAGTGGGCAGCAGCAGAGTGGGCAGCAGCGGAGCGGGCAGCAGCGGAGCAGGCAGCAGCAGAGTGGGCAGCAGCGGAGTGGGCAGCAGCGGAGTGGGCAGCAGCGGAGCGGGCAGCAGCGGAGTGAGCAGCAGCAGAGCGGGCAGCAGCGGAGTGGGCAGCAGCGGAGTGAGCAGCAGCAGAGCGGGCAGCAGCGGAGCGGGCAGCAGCGGAGCGGGCAGCAGCGGAGTGAGCAGCAGCAGAGTGAGCAGCAGTGGAGAGGGCAGCAGTGGAGTGGGCAGCAGCAGAGTGGGCAGCAGGTGAGGGGCAGCAGCAGAGTGGGCAGCAGCAGAGCGGGCAGCAGCGGAGCGAGCAGCAGCGGAGCGGGCAGCAGCGGAGCGGGCAGCAGCGGAGCGGGCAGCAGCAGAGTGAGCAGCAGTGGAGAGGGCAGCAGTGGAGTGGGCAGCAGCAGAGTGGGCAGCAGGTGAGGGGCAGCAGCAGAGTGGGCAGCAGCAGAGCGGGGCAGCAGCGGAGCAGGCAGCAGCAGAGCGGGCAGCAGCAGAGCGGGGCAGCAGCGGAGCGGGCAACAGCGGAGTGGGCAGCAGCAGAGTGGGCAGCAGCAGAGTGGGGCAGCAGCGGAGCGGGCAGCAGTAGAGTGGGCAGCAGGTGAGGGGCAGCAGCGGAGCGGGCAGCAGCGGAGCGGGCAGCAGTTGAGCGGGCAGCAGCAGCGGAGTGAGCAGCAGCGGAGCGGGCAGCAGTAGAGTGGGCAGCAGGTGAGGGGCAGCAGCGGAGCGGGCAGCAGCGGAGCGGGCAGCAGCAGAGCGGGCAGCAGCAGCGGAGTGAGCAGCAGCGGAGCGGGCAGCAGCGGAGCGGGCAGCAGCGGAGCGGGCAGCAGCAGAGCGGGCAGCAGCGGAGCGGGCAGCAGCGGAGCGGGCAGCAGAAGAGCGGGCAGCAGCAGAGCGGGCAGCAGCGGGGCGGGCAGCAGCAGAGCGGGCAGCAACGGAGCGGGCAGCAGCGGAGTGGGCAGCAGCGGAGCGGGCAGCAGCGGAGCGGGCAGCAGCGGAGTGGGCAGCAACGGAGCGGGCAGCAGCGGAGTGGGCAGCAGCGGAGCGGGCAGCAACAGAGCGGGCAGCAGCGGAGTGGGCAGCAGCGGAGCGGGGCAGCAGCGGAGTGGGCAGCAGCAGAGTGGGCAGCAGCAGAGTGGGCAGCAGCGGAGCGGGCAGCAGCAGAGCAGGCAGCAGCAGAGCTGGCAGCAGCGGAGCTGGCAGCAGCGGAGCAGGCAGCAGCGGAGTGGGCAGCAGCAGAGTGGGCAGCAGCAGAGCGGGCAGCAGCAGAGCAGGCAGCAGCAGAGCTGGCAGCAGCGGAGCTGGCAGCAGCGGAGCAGGCAGCAGCGGAGTGGGCAGCAGCAGAGTGGGCAGCAGCGGAGCGGGCAGCAGCGGAGTGGGCAGCAGCAGAGTGGGCAGCAGCGGAGCAGGCAGCAGCGGAGCAGGCAGCAGCGGAGTGGACAGCAGCAGAGTGGGCAGCAGCGGAGCGGGCAGCAGCGGAGTGAGCAGCAGCAGAGCGGGCAGCAGCGGAGCGGGCAGCAGCGGAAGTGAGCAGCAGCAGAGTGGGCAGCAGCGGAGCGGGCAGCAGCAGAGCGGGCAGCAGTGGAGTGGGCAGCAGCAGAGCGGGCAGCAGCGGAGTGGGCAGCAGCAGAGCGGGGCAGCAGCGGAGCGGGGCAGCAGCAGAGCGGGGCAGCAGCAGAGCGGGGCAGCAGCAGAGCGGGCAGCAGCAGAGTGGGGCAGCAGCAGAGCGGGCAGCGGCAGAGCGGGGCAGCAGCTGAGCGGGCAGCAGCAGAGCGTGGCAGCAGCAGAGTGGGCAGCAGCAGAGCGTGGCAGCAGCAGAGTGGGCAGCAGCAGCGCGAGCAGCAGCGGAGTGGGCAGCAGCAGTGGAGTGGGCAGCAGCGGAGCGGGTAGCAGCAGTGGAGCGGGCAGCAGCGGAGCGGGGCAGCAGCGGAGCGGGCAGCAGCAGAGCGGGCAGCAGCAGAGCGGGCAGCAGCGGAGCCGGCAGCAGCGGAGCGGGCAGCAGCGGAGCGGGGCAGCAGCGGAGCGGGCAGCAGCGGAGCGGGCAGCAGCAGATTGGGCAGCAGCAGATTGGGCAGCAGCAGAGTGGGGCAGCAGCGGAGCGGGCAGCAGCAGATTGGGCAGCAGCAGATTGGGCAGCAGCGGAGCGGGCAGCAGCGGAGCGAGCAGCAGCGGAGCGAGCAGCAGCGGAGCGAGCAGCAGCGGAGTGAGCAGCAGCGGAGCGGGGCAGCAGCGGAGCGGGCAGCAGCAGAGCGGGCAGCAGTGGAGCGGGCAGCAGCGGAGCAGGCAGCAGCAGTGGAGTGGGCAGCAGCGGAGCGGGCAGCAGCAGAGCGGGGCAGCAGCGGAGCGGGCAGCAGCAGAGCGGGGCAGCAGCGGAGCGGGCAGCAGCAGAGCGGGCAGCAGTGGAGCGGGCAGCAGCGGAGCAGGCAGCAGCAGTGGAGTGGGCAGCAGCGGAGCGGGCAGCAGCAGAGTGGGCAGCAGTGGAGTGGGCAGCAGCGGAGCGGGCAGCAGGGGAGCGAGCAGCAGCGGAGTGGGCAGCAGCAGAGCGGGCAGCAGCAGAGTGGGCAGCAGTGGAGTGGGCAGCAGCGGAGAGGGCAGCAGCGGAGCGGGCAGCAGCAGAGTGGGCAGCAGTGGAGCGGGCAGCAGCAGAGCGGGCAGCAGCGGAGCGGGGCAGCAGCGGAGCGGGCAGCAGGAGATTGGGCAGCAGCAGAGTGGGCAGCAGCAGAGTGGGCAGCAGCAGAGTGGGCAGCAGCAGAGCGGGCAGCAGCGGAGCGGGCCAGCAGCGGAGCGGGCAGCAGCAGCGCGAGCAGCAGCGGAGTGGGCAGCAGCAGTGGAGTGGGCAGCAGCGGAGCGGGTAGCAGCAGTGGAGCGGGCAGCAGCAGAGTGGGCAGCAGCAGCGCGAGCAGCAGCGGAGTGGGCAGCAGCAGTGGAGTGGGCAGCAGCGGAGCGGGTAGCAGCAGTGGAGCGGGCAGCAGCGGAGCGGGCAGCAGCAGAGCGGGCAGCAGCAGTGGAGTGGGCAGCAGCGGAGCGGGGCAGCAGCGGAGCGGGCAGCAGCAGAGCGGGCAGCAGTGGAGCGGGCAGCAGCAGAGCGGGCAGCAGCGGAGCGGGGCAGCAGCGGAGCGGGCAGCAGCGGAGCGGGCAGCAGCAGATTGGGCAGCAGCAGAGTGGGGCAGCAGCGGAGCGGGCAGCAGCAGAGCGGGGCAGCAGCAGAGCGGGCAGCAGCAGAGCGGGCAGCAGCGGAGTGGGCAGCAGCGGAGCGGGCAGCAGCAGAGCGGGCAGCAACGGAGCGGGCAGCAGCGGAGTGGGCAGCAGCAGAGCGGGCAGCAGCGGGGCGGGCAGCAGCGGAGCGGGCAGCAACGGAGCGGGCAGCAGCGGAGCGGGCAGCAGCGGAGCGGGCAGCAACTGAGCGGGCAGCAGCGGAGTGGGCAGCAGCGGAGCGGGCAGCAACAGAGCGGGCAGCAGCGGAGCGGGGCAGCAGCGGAGTGGGCAGCAGCAGAGCGGGCAGCAGCGGGGCGGGCAGCAGCGGAGTGGGCAGCAGCAGAGCGGGCAGCAGCAGAGTGGGCAGCAGCGGAGTGGGCAGCAGCAGAGCGGGCAGCAGCAGAGCGGGCAGCAGCGGAGTGGGCAGCAGCGGAGCGGGCAGCAGCGGAGCAGGCAGCAGCGGAGCAGGCAGCAGCGGAGTGGGCAGCAGCAGAGTGGGCAGCAGCGGAGCGGGCAGCAGCAGAGCAGGCAGCAGCAGAGCTGGCAGCAGCGGAGCTGGCAGCAGCGGAGCAGGCAGCAGCGGAGTGGGCAGCAGCACAGTGGGCAGCAGCGGAGCGGGCAGCAGCGGAGCAGGCAGCAGCGGAGTGGGCAGCAGCAGAGTGGGCAGCAGCGGAGCGGGCAGCAGCAGAGTGGGCAGCAGCGGAGCAGGCAGCAGCGGAGCAGGCAGCAGCGGAGCAGGCAGCAGCGGAGCGGGCAGCAGCAGAGTGGGCAGCAGCGGAGCGGGCAGCAGCGGAGCAGGCAGCAGCGGAGTGGGCAGCAGCAGAGTGGGCAGCAGCGGAGCAGGCAGCAGCGGAGCAGGCAGCAGCGGAGTGGGCAGCAGCAGAGCGGACAGCAGCAGCGGTGTGGGCAGCAGCAGAGCGGGGCAGCTGCGGAGTGGGCAGCAGCAGAGTGGGCAGCAGCGGAGCGGACAGCAGCAGCGGTGTGGGCAGCAGCAGAGCGGGGCAGCAGCGGAGTGAGCAGCAGCAGAGCGGGCAGCAGCGGAGCGGGCAGCAGCGGAGTGAGCAGCAGCAGAGCGGGCAGCAGCAGAGCGGGCAGCAGCAGAGCGGGGCAGCAGCGGAGTGGGCAGCAGCGGAGCGAGCAGCAGCAGAGCGGGCAGCAGCAGAGCGGGCAGCAGTGGAGTGGGCAGCAGCAGAGCGGGCAGCAGCAGCGGTGTGGGCAGCAGCGGAGCGGGCAGCAGCAGAGCGGGCAGCAGCAGCGGTGTGGGCAGCAGCGGTGTGGGCAGCAGCGGAGCGGGCAGCAGCGGAGCGGGCAGCAGCGGAGCGGGCAGCAGCGGAGCGGGCAGCAGCAGAGCGGGGCAGCAGCGGAGCGGGCAGCAGCGGAGCGGGTAGCAGCAGAGCGGGCAGCAGCGGAGCGGGCAGCAGCAGAGCGGGCAGCAGTGGAGCGGGCAGCAGCAGAGCGGGCAGCAGCGGAGCGGGCAGCAGCAGAGCGGGGCAGCAGCGGAGCGGGCAGCAGCAGAGCGGGCAGCAGCGGAGCGGGCAGCAGCAGAGCGGGCAGCAGCAGAGCAGGGCAGCAGCAGAGTGGGCAGCAGCTGAGCGTGGCAGCAGCAGAGTGGGCAGCAGCTGAGCGTGGCAGCAGCAGAGTGGGCAGCAGCAGCGCGAGCAGCAGCGGAGCGGGTAGCAGCAGTGGAGCGGGCAGCAGCGGAGCGGGCAGCAGCGGAGCGGGGCAGCAGCGGAGCCGGCAGCAGCAGAGCGGGCAGCAGTGGAGCGGGCAGCAGCGGAGCGGGCAGCAGCAGAGCGAGCAGCAGTGGAGCGGGCAGCAGCGGAGCGGGCAGCAGCGGAGCGGGCAGCAGCAGAGCGGGGCAGCAGCGGAGCGGGGCAGCAGCGGGGCGGGCAGCAGCGGAGCGGGCAGCAGCAGAGCGGGGCAGCAGCAGAGCGGGCAGCAGCAGAGCGGGGCAGCAGCAGAGTGGGCAGCAGCAGAGCGTGGCAGCAGCAGAGTGGGCAGCAGCGGAGCGGGCAGCAGCGGAGCGGGCAGCAGCAGCGCGAGCAGCAGCGGAGCGGGTAGCAGCAGTGGAGCGGGCAGCAGCGGAGCGGGCAGCAGCGGAGCGGGTAGCAGCAGTGGAGCGGGCAGCAGCGGAGCGGGCAGCAGCAGAGCGGGGCAGCAGCGGAGCGGGCAGCAGCAGAGCGGGCAGCAGCAGTGGAGAGGGCAGCAGCGGAGCGGGGCAGCAGCGGAGCGGGCAGCAGCAGAGCGGGCAGCAGTGGAGCGGGCAGCAGCAGAGCGGGCAGCAGCGGAGCGGGGCAGCAGCGGAGCGGGCAGCAGCGGAGCGGGCAGCAGCAGATTGGGCAGCAGCAGAGCGGGCAGCAGAGGAGCGGGCAGCAGCAGAGTGGGGCAGCAGCGGAGCGGGGCAGCAGCGGAGTGGGCAGCAGCGGTGTGGGCAGCAGCGGAGCGAGCAGCAGCGGAGTGAGCAGCAGCGGAGCGGGCAGCAGCAGAGCGGGCAGCAGTGGAGCGGGCAGCAGCGGAGCAGGCAGCAGCAGAGCGGGGCAGCAGCGGAGCGGGCAGCAGCAGAGCGGGGCAGCAGCGGAGCGGGCAGCAGCGGAGCGGGCAGCAGTGGAGCGGGCAGCAGCGGAGCGGGCAGCAGCAGAGCGGGCAGCAGTGGAGCGGGCAGCAGCAGAGCGGGGCAGCAGCAGAGCGGGGCAGCAGCGGAGCGGGCAGCAGCAGAGCGGGCAGCAGCGGAGCAGGCAGCAGCGGAGCGGGCAGCAGCGGAGCGGGCAGCAGCGGAGCGGGCAGCAGCAGAGCGGGCAGCAGTGGAGCGGGCAGCAGCAGAGCGGGGCAGCAGCGGAGCGGGCAGCAGCAGAGCGGGCAGCAGCAGAGCGGGCAGCAGCAGAGCGGGCAGCAGTGGAGCGGGCAGCAGCAGAGCGGGCAGCAGCGGAGCGGGCAGCAGTGGAGCGGGCAGCAGCGGAGCGGGCAGCAGCAGAGCGGGCAGCAGCAGAGTGGGCAGCAGTGGAGCGGGCAGCAGCAGAGCGGGCAGCAGCGGAGCGGGGCAGCAGCGGAGCGGGCAGCAGGAGATTGGGCAGCAGCAGAGTGGGCAGCAGCAGAGTGGGCAGCAGCAGAGTGGGCAGCAGCAGAGCGGGCAGCAGCGGAGCGGACAGCAGCGGAGCGGGCAGCAGCGGAGCGGGCAGCAGCAGAGCGGGCAGCAGCGGAGCGGGCCAGCAGCGGAGCGGGCAGCAGCGGAGCGGGCCGCAGCAGAGCGGGCAGCAGGAGAGTGGGCAGCAGCGGAGCGGGCAGCAGCAGAGTGGGCAGCAGCGGAGCGGGCAGCAGCGGAGCGGGCAGCAGCGGAGCGGGCAGCAGCGGAGCGGGCCGCAGCAGAGCAGGCAGCAGCAGAGCGGGCAGCAGCGGAGCGGGGCAGCAGGAGAGTGGGCAGCAGCAGAGTGGGCAGCAGGAGAGTGGGCAGCAGCAGAGTGGGCAGCAGCAGAGTGGGCAGCAGCAGAGTGGGCAGCAGCAGAGCGGGCAGCAGCAGAGCGGGCAGCAGCAGAGCGGGCAGCAGGGGAGCGGGCAGCAGCGGAGGGGTCAGCAGCAGAGCGGGCAGCAGCAGAGCGGGCAGCAGCGGAATGGGCAGCAGTGGAGCGGGCAGCAGCGGAGCGAGCAGCAGTGGAGCGGGCAGCAGCAGAGTGGGCAGCAGCAGAGCGGGGCAGCAGTGGAGCGGGCAGCAGCGGAGCGGGCAGCAGTGGAGTGGGCAGCAGTGGAGCGGGCAGCAGTGGAGCGGGCAGCAGTGGAGCGGGCAGCAGCAGAGCGGGGCAGCAGTGGAGCGGGCAGCAGCGGAGCGGGCAGCAGTGGAGTGGGCAGCAGTGGAGCGGGCAGCAGTGGAGCGGGCAGCAGTGGAGCGGGCAGCAGTGGAGCGGGCAGCAGCATAGCGGGCAGCAGCAGAGTGGGCAGCAGCAGAGTGGGCAGCAGCAGAGTGGGCAGCAGCAGAGTGGGCAGCAGCACAGCGGGCAGCAGCGGAGCGGGGGCAGCAGCGGAGCGGGCAGCAGCGGAGCGGGGCAGCAGCCGAGCGGGCAGCAGGGGAGCGGGCAGCAGCAGAGTGGGCAGCAGCAGAGTGGGCAGCAGCAGAGTGGGCAGCAGTGGAGCGGGGCAGCAGCAGAGCGGGCAGCAGGGGAGCGGGCAGCAGCGGAGGGGTCAGCAGCAGAGCGGGCAGCAGCAGAGCGGGCAGCAGCGGAGTGGGCAGCAGTGGAGCGGGCAGCAGCGGAGCGAGCAGCAGCGGAGCGGGCAGCAGTGGAGCGGGCATCAGCAGAGTGGGCAGCAGCAGAGCAGGCAGCAGCTGAGCGGGCAGCAGTGGAGCGGGCAGCAGCGGAGCGGGCAGCAGCGGAGCGGGCAGCAGCGGAGCGGGCAGCAGTGGAGCGGGCAGCAGCAGAGCGGGCAGCAGCAGAGTGGGCAGCAGCGGAGCGGGGCAGCAGTGGAGCGGGCAGCAGCGGAGCGGGCAGCAGTGGAGCGGGCAGCAGTGGAGCGGGCAGCAGAGGAGCGGGCAGCAGCGGAGCGGGCAGCAGCGGAGCGGGCAGCAGCGGAGCGGGCAGCAGTGGAGCGGGCAGCAGCGGAGCGGGCAGCAGCGGAGCGGGCAGCAGTGGAGCGGGCAGCAGCAGAGTGGGCAGCAGCGGAGCGGGGCAGCAGTGGAGCGGGCAGCAGCGGAGCGGGCAGCAGTGGAGCGGGCAGCAGCAGAGCGGGGCAGCAGTGGAGCGGGCAGCAGCGGAGCGGGCAGCAGTGGAGTGGGCAGCAGTGGAGCGGGCAGCAGTGGAGCGGGCAGCAGCGGAGCGGGCAGCAGCGGAGCGGGCAGCAGCAGAGCGGGCAGCAGCGGAGCGGGCAGCAGGGGAGCGAGCAGCAGCAGAGCGGGCAGCAGTGGAGCGGGCAGCAGTGGAGTGGGCAGCAGTGGAGCGGGCAGCAGTGGAGCGAGCAGCAGCAGAGCGGGCAGCAGCGGAGTGGGCAGCAGCGGAGTGGGCAGCAGTGGAGCGGGCAGCAGTGGAGCAGGCAGCAGCAGAGCGGGCAGCAGTGGAGCAGGCAGCAGCAGAGCGGGCAGCAGTGGAGCAGGCAGCAGCAGAGCGGGCAGCAGCGGAGTGGGCAGCAGCGGTGTGGGAACCAGCAGAGTGGGCAGCAGCAGAGCGGGCAGCAGCAGAGCGGGCAGCAGCAGAGCGGGGCACCAGCAGAGTGGGCAGCAGCTGAGCGGGCAGCAGGGGAGGGGCAGCAGCAGAGCGGGCAGTAGTGGAGCAGGCAGCAGCGGAGTGGGCAGCAGCAGAGCGGGCAGCAGCGGAGCAGGCAGCAGTGGAGCGGGCAGCAGCGGAGTGGGCAGCAGCGGAGCGGGCAGCAGCGGAGCAGGCAGCAGCGGAGCAGGCAGCAGCGGAGTGGGCAGCAGCAGAGTGGGCAGCAGCGGAGCGGGCAGCAGCGGAGCAGGCAGCAGCGGAGTGGGCAGCAGCAGAGTGGGCAGCAGCGGAGCAGGCAGCAGCGGAGCAGGCAGCAGCGGAGTGGGCAGCAGCAGAGTGGGCAGCAGCGGAGCGGGCAGCAGCGGAGCAGGCAGCAGCGGAGTGGGCAGCAGCAGAGTGGGCAGCAGCGGAGTGGGCAGCAGCGGAGTGGGCAGCAGCGGAGCGGGCAGCAGCGGAGCGGGCAGCAGCAGAGCGGGCAGCAGCGGAGCGGGCAGCAGCAGAGCGGGCAGCAGCAGAGCAGGCAGCAGCAGAGCGGGCAGCAGCAGAGTGGGCAGCAGCAGAGCGGGCAGCAGCAGAGCGGGGCAGCAGCGGAGCAGGCAGCAGCGGAGCGGGGCAGCAGCAGAGCGGGCAGCAGCGGAGCGGGGCAGCAGCAGAGCGGGGCAGCAGCGGAGCGGGCAGCATCGGAGCGGGGCAGCAGCAGAGCGGGCAGCAGCAGAGCGGGCAGCAGCAGAGCGGGGCAGCAGCGGAGCGGGCAGCAGCGGAGCAGCAGCGGAGCGGGCAGCAGCGGAGCGGGGCAGCAGCAGAGCGGGCAGCAGCGGAGCGGGGCAGCAGCAGAGCGGGGCAGCAGCGGAGCGGGCAGCAGCAGAGCGGGCAGCAGCAGAGCGGGCAGCAGCAGAGCGGGGCAGCAGCGGAGCGGGCAGCAGCGGAGCGGGGCAGCAGCAGAGCAGGCAGCAGCGGAGCGGGGCAGCAGCAGAGCGGGGCAGCAGCGGAGCGGGCAGCATCGGAGCGGGCAGCAGCAGAGCGGGGCAGCAGCGGAGCGGGCAGCAGCGGAGCGGGCAGCAGCAGAGCGGGCAGCAGCAGAGCGTGGCAGCAGCAGAGTGGGCAGCAGCAGCGCGAGCAGCAGCGGAGTGGGCAGCAGCAGTGGAGTGGGCAGCAGCGGAGCGGGTAGCAGCAGTGGAGCGGGCAGCAGCGGAGCGGGCTGCAGCAGAGCGGGCAGCAGTGGAGCGGGCAGCAGCGGAGCAGGCAGCAGCAGTGGAGTGGGCAGCAGCGGAGCGGGGCAGCAGCGGAGCGGGCAGCAGCGGAGCGGGCAGCAGTGGAGCGGGCAGCAGCGGAGTGGGCAGCAGCGGAGCAGGCAGCAGCGGAGCAGGCAGCAGCGGAGTGGGCAGCAGCAGAGCGGGCAGCAGCAGAGCGAGCAGCAGCGGAGCGGGCAGCAGCGGAGCGGGCAGCAGCAGAGCGGGCAGCAGTGGAGCGGGCAGCAGCAGAGCGGGCAGCAGCGGAGCGGGGCAGCAGCGGAGCGGGCAGCAGTGGAGCGGGCAGCAGCAGAGCGGGCAGCAGCGGAGCGGGGCAGCAGCGGAGCGGGCAGCAGTGGAGCGGGCAGCAGCAGAGCGGGCAGCAGCGGAGCGGGCAGCAGCGGAGCCGGGCAGCAGCGGAGCGAGCAGCAGCGGAGTGAGCAGCAGCGGAGCGGGCAGCAGCGGAGCGGGGCAGCAGCGGAGCGGGCAGCAGCAGAGCGGGCAGCAGTGGAGCGGGCAGCAGCGGAGCAGGCAGCAGCAGTGGAGTGGGCAGCAGCGGAGCGGGGCAGCAGCGGAGCGGGCAGCAGCAGAGTGGGCAGCAGCAGCGCGAGCAGCAGCGGAGTGGGCAGCAGCAGTGGAGTGGGCAGCAGCGGAGCGGGTAGCAGCGGAGCGGGCAGCAGTGGAGCGGGCAGCAGCGGAGCAGGCAGCAGCAGTGGAGTGGGCAGCAGCGGAGCGGGGCAGCAGCGGAGCGGGCAGCAGCGGAGCGGGCAGCAGTGGAGCGGGCAGCAGCGGAGTGGGCAGCAGCGGAGCAGGCAGCAGCGGAGCAGGCAGCAGCGGAGTGGGCAGCAGCAGAGCGGGCAGCAGCAGAGCGAGCAGCAGCGGAGCGGGCAGCAGCGGAGCGGGCAGCAGCAGAGCGGGCAGCAGCAGAGTGGGGCAGCAGCGGAGCGGGGCAGCAGCGGAGCGGGCAGCAGTGGAGCGGGCAGCAGCAGAGCGGGCAGCAGCGGAGCGGGGCAGCAGCAGAGCGGGCAGCAGTGGAGCGGGCAGCAGCAGAGCGGGGCAGCAGCGGAGCGAGCAGCAGCGGAGCGGGCAGCAGCGGAGCGGGGCAGCAGCGGAGCGGGCAGCAGCAGAGCGGGCAGCAGTGGAGCGGGCAGCAGCGGAGCAGGCAGCAGCAGAGTGGGCAGCAGCGGAGCGGGGCAGCAGCGGAGCGGGCAGCAGCAGAGTGGGCAGCAGCGGAGCGGGGCAGCAGCAGAGTGGGCAGCAGCGGAGCGGGCAGCAGTGGAGTGGGCAGCAGCAGAGCGGGCAGCAGCGGAGCGGGGCAGCAGCAGAGTGGGCAGCAGCGGAGTGGGCAGCAGCGGAGCGGGGCAGCAGCGGAGCGGGCAGCAGCAGAGTGGGCAGCAGCGGAGTGGGCAGCAGTGGAGCGGGCAGCAGCGGAGTGGGCAGCAGCAGAGCGGGCAGCAGCGGAGCGGGGCAGCAGCAGAGTGGGCAGCAGCGGAGTGGGCAGCAGTGGAGTGGGCAGCAGCAGAGCGGGCAGCAGTGGAGCGGGCAGCAGCAGAGAGGGCAGCAGCAGAGCGGGCAGCAGCAGAGCGGGCAGCAGCAGAGCGGGCCGCAGCAGAGTGGGCAGCAGGAGAGTGGGCAGCAGCAGAGTGGGCAGCAGCAGAGTGGGCAGCAGCAGAGCGGGCAGCAGCGGAGCGGGGCAGCAGCAGAGCGGGCAGCAGCAGAGCGGGCAGCAGCAGAGCGGGCAGCAGTGGAGCGGGGCAGCAGCAGAGCGGGCAGCAGGGGAGCGGGCAGCAGCGGAGGGGTCAGCAGCAGAGCGGGCAGCAGCAGAGCGGGCAGCAGCGGAGTGGGCAGCAGTGGTGCGGGCAGCAGCGGAGCGAGCAGCAGCGGAGCGGGCAGCAGTGGAGCGGGCAGCAGCAGAGTGGGCAGCAGCAGAGCGGGCAGCAGTGGAGCGGGCAGCAGCGGAGCGGGCAGCAGCGGAGCGGGCAGCAGCGGAGCGGGCAGCAGCGGAGCGGGCAGCAGTGGAGCGGGCAGCAGCAGAGCGGGCAGCAGCAGAGTGGGCAGCAGCGGAGCGGGGCAGCAGTGGAGCGGGCAGCAGCGGAGCGGGCAGCAGTGGAGCGGGCAGCAGCAGAGCGGGGCAGCAGTGGAGCGGGCAGCAGCGGAGCGGGGCAGCAGCAGAGTGGGCAGCAGCGGAGCGGGGCAGCAGTGGAGCGGGCAGCAGCAGAGCGGGGCAGCAGTGGAGCGGGCAGCAGCGGAGCGGGCAGCAGTGGAGTGGGCAGCAGTGGAGCGGGCAGCAGTGGAGCGGGCAGCAGTGGAGCGGGCAGCAGCGGAGCGGACAGCAGTGGAGCGGGCAGCAGCGGAGCGGGCAGCAGCAGAGCGGGGCAGCAGCAGAGCGGACAGCAGCGGAGCGGGCAGCAGCGGAGCGGGCAGCAGCGGAGCGGGCAGCAGTGGAGCGGGCAGCAGCAGAGCGGGCAGCAGCAGAGCGGGCAGCAGCGGAGCGGGCAGCAGTGGAGCGAGCAGCAGGGGAGCGGGCAGCAGCGGAGCGGGCAGCAGCGGAGCGGACAGCAGCGGAGCGGGCAGCAGCGGAGCGGGCAGCAGCAGAGCGGGCAGCAGCGGAGCGGGCAGCAACGGAGCGGGCAGCAGTGGAGCGAGCAGCAGCGGAGCGGGCAGCAGGGGAGCGAGCAGCAGCAGAGCGGGCAGCAGTGGAGCGGGCAGCAGTGGAGTGGGCAGCAGTGGAGCGGGCAGCAGTGGAGCGAGCAGCAGCAGAGCGGGCAGCAGCGGAGTGGGCAGCAGCAGAGCGGGCAGCAGCAGAGTGGGCAGCAGTGGAGCAGGCAGCAGCAGAGCGGGCAGCAGTGGAGCAGGCAGCAGCAGAGCGGGCAGCAGTGGAGCGGGCAGCAGCAGAGCGGGCAGCAGTGGGTCAGGCAGCAGCAGAACGGGCAGCAGTAGAGCGGGCACAGCAGAGCGGGCAGCAGCAGAGCGGGCAGCAGCAAAGCGGGCAGCAGCAGAGCGGGCAGCAGCAGAGCGGGGCACCAGCAGAGTGGTCAGCAGCAGAGCGGGCAGCAGCAGAGCTGGCAGCAGCAGAGCTGGCAGCAGCAGAGCGGGCAGCAGCAGAGCGGGGCACCAGCAGAGTGGTCAGCAGCAGAGCGGGCAGCAGGGGAGGGGCAGCAGTGGAGCGGGCAGCAGTGGAGCGGGCACAGCAGAGCGGGCACAGCAGAGCGGGCAGCAGTAGAGCGGGCACAGCAGAGCGGGCAGCAGGGGAGGGGCAGCAGTAGAGCGGGCAGCAGCAGAGCGAGCAGCAGCAGAGTGGGCAGCAGTGGAGTGGGCAGCAGCAGAGCGGGCAGCAGCAGAGCTGGCAGCAGCAGAGCGGGCAGCAGCAGAGCGGGGCACCAGCAGAGTGGTCAGCAGCAGAGCGGGCAGCAGGGGAGCGGGCAGCAGCGGAGCGGGCAGCAGCGGGGGGGCAGCAGTAGAGTGGGCAGCAGCGGATTGGGCAGCAGCAGAGCGGGCTGCAGTGGAGCGGGCAGCAGTGGAGCGGGGCAGCAGCGAAGCGGGCAGCAGTGGAGCGGGGCAGCAGCGAAGCGGGCAGCAGCGAAGCGGGCAGCAGCAGAGCGGGCTGCAACGGAGCGGGTAGCAGCGGAGCGGGGCAGCAGCGGAGCGGGCAGCAACGAAGCGGGCAGCAGCAGAGCGGGCAGCAGTGGAGCGGGCAGCAGCAGAGCGGGCAGCAGTGGAGCGGGCAGCAGCAGAGTGGGCAGCAGCAGAGCGGGCAGCAGCAGAGCGGGCAGCAGTGGAGCGGGCAGCAGTGGAGCGGGCAGCAGCGGAGCGGGCAGCAGCGGAGCGGGGCAGCAGCAGAGCGGGCAGCAGCAGAGCAGGCAGCAGTGGAGCGGGCAGCAGCAGAGCAGGCAGCAGTGGAGCGGGCAGCAGCAGAGCGGGCAGCAGCGGAGCGGGCAGCAGCAGAGCAGGCAGCAGTGGAGCGGGCAGCAGAGGAGCGAGCAGCAGCAGAGCAGGCAGCAGTGGAGCGGGCAGCAGCAGAGCGGGCAGCAGCAGAGCGGGCAGCAGCAGAGCGGGGCAGCAGCAGAGCGGGCAGCAGGGGAGTGGCAGCAGCAGAGCAGGCAGCAGTGGAGCGGGCAGCAGCAGAGCGGGCAGCAGCAGAGCAGGCAGCAGTGGAGCGGGCAGCAGCGGAGCGGGCAGCAGCAGAGCGGGCAGCAGCAGAGCGGGCAGCAGAGGAGCAGGCAGCAGCAGAGCGGGCAGCAGCGGAGCGGGCAGCAGCAGAGCGGGCAGCAGCAGACCGGGCAGCAGCGGAGCGGGCAGCAGCAGAGCAGGCAGCAGTGGAGCGGGCAGCAGCAGAGCGGGCAGCAGCAGAGCGGGCAGCAGAGGAGCAGGCAGCAGCAGAGCGGGCAGCAGCGGAGCGGGCAGCAGCAGAGCAGGCAGCAGTGGAGCGGGCAGCAGCAGAGCGGGCAGCAGCAGAGCGGGCAGCAGCGGAGCGGGCAGCAGCGGAGCGGGCAGCAGCAGAGCGGGCAGCAGCGGAGTGGGCAGCAGCGGAGTGGCAGCAGCAGAGCGGGCAGCAGCGGAGCGGGCAGCAGCAGAGCGGGCAGCAGCGGAGCGGGCAGCAGCAGAGCGGGCAGCAGCGGAGTGGGCAGCAGCGGAGTGGCAGCAGCAGAGCGGGCAGCAGCGGAGCGGGCAGCAGCAGAGCGGGCAGCAGCAGAGCAGGCAGCAGCGGAGTGGGCAGCAGCGGAGTGGGCAGCAGCGGAGCCGGCAGCAGCGGAGCGGGCAGCAGAGGAGCGGGCAGCAGCAGAGCGAGCAGCAGCGGAGTGGCAGCAGCGGAGCGGGCAGCAGCGGAGCGGGCAGCAGCGGAGCGAGCAGCAGCGGAGCGAGCAGCAGCAGAGCGAGCAGCAGCGGAGCGGGCAGCAGTTCAGCGAGCAGCAGGGGAGCGGGGCAGCAGCGGAGCGGGCAGCAGCGGAGCGGGGCAGCAGCAGAGCGGACAGCAGCGGAGCGAGCAGCAGCAGAGCGGGCAGCAGCAGAGTGGGCAGCAGCGGAGCGGGCAGCAGTTCAGCGAGCAGCAGCGGAGCGGGCAGCAGCGGAGCGGACAGCAGCGGAGCGGGCAGCAGCGGAGCGGGCAGCAGCAGAGCGGGCAGCAGCGGAGCGGGCAGCAACGGAGCGGGCAGCAGTGGAGTGAGCAGCAGCGGAGCGGGCAGCAGGGGAGCGAGCAGCAGCAGAGCGGGCAGCAGTGGAGCGGGCAGCAGGGGAGCGGGCAGCAGTGGAGCGAGCAGCAGCAGAGCGGGCAGCAGCGTAGTGGGCAGCAGCGGAGTGGGCAGCAGTGGAGCGGGCAGCAGTGGAGCAGGCAGCAGCAGAGCGAGCAGCAGTGGAGCAGGCAGCAGCAGAGCGGGCAGCAGTGGAGCAGGCAGCAGCAGAGCGGGCAGCAGTGGAGTGGGCAGCAGTGGAGCAGGCAGCAGCAGAGCGAGCAGCAGTGGAGCAGGCAGCAGCAGAGCGGGCAGCAGTGGAGTGGGCAGCAGCGGTGTGGGAACCAGCAGAGTGGGCAGCAGCAGAGCGGGCAGCAGGGGAGGGGCAGCAGTGGAGCGGGCAGCAGTGGAGCGGGCACAGCAGAGCGGGAAGCAGCAGAGCGGGCAGCAGCAAAGCGGGCAGCAGCAGAGCGGGCAGCAGTGGAGCGGGCAGCAGCAGAGCGGGCAGCAGCAGAGCGGGGCACCAGCAGAGTGGTCAGCAGCAGAGCGGGCAGCAGCAGAGCGGGCAGCAGCAGAGCGGGCAGCAGCAGAGCGGGCAGCAGCAGAGCGGGCAGCAGCAGAGCGGGGCACCAGCAGAGTGGTCAGCAGCAGAGCGGGCAGCAGCAGAGCGGGCAGCAGCAGAGCGGGGCACCAGCAGAGTGGGCAGCAGCGGAGCGGGCAGCAGCAGAGCGGGCAGCAGCAGAGCGGGGCACCAGCAGAGTGGGCAGCAGCAGAGCGGGCAGCAGCAGAGCGGGCAGCAGCAGAGCGGGCAGCAGGGGAGGGGCAGCAGTGGAGCGGGCAGCAGTGGAGCGGGCACAGCAGAGCGGGCAGCAGTAGAGCGGGCACAGCAGAGCGGGCAGCAGCAGAGCGGGCAGCAGCAAAGCGGGCAGCAGCAGAGTGGGCAGCAGTGGAGTGGGCAGCAGTGGAGCGGGCACAGCAGAGCGGGGCAGCAGTGGAGCGGGCAGCAGCGGAGCGGGGCAGCAGCAGAGTGGGCAGCAGCGGAGCGGGGCAGCAGTGGAGCGGGCAGCAGCAGAGCGGGGCAGCAGTGGAACGGGCAGCAGCGGAGCGGGCAGCAGTGGAGTGGGCAGCAGTGGAGCGGGCAGCAGTGGAGCGGGCAGCAGTGGAGCGGGCAGCAGTGGAGCGGGCAGCAGCAGAGCGGGCAGCAGCAGAGTGGGCAGCAGCAGAGTGGGCAGCAGCAGAGTGGGCAGCAGCAGAGTGGGCAGCAGCAGAGCGGGCAGCAGCGGAGCGGGGCAGCAGCCGAGCGGGCAGCAGGGGAGCGGGCAGCAGCAGAGTGGGCAGCAGCAGAGTGGGCAGCAGTGGAGCGGGGCAGCAGCAGAGCGGGCAGCAGGGGAGCTGGCAGCAGCGGAGGGGTCAGCAGCAGAGCGGGCAGCAGCGGAGCGGGCAGCAGCGGAGCGGGCAGCAGCGGAGCGGGCAGCAGCGGAGCGGGCAGCAGTGGAGCGGGCAGCAGCAGAGCGGGCAGCAGCAGAGTGGGCAGCAGCGGAGCGGGGCAGCAGTGGAGCGGGCAGCAGCGGAGCGGGCAGCAGCGGAGCGGGGCAGCAGTGGAGCGGGCAGCAGCAGAGCGGGGCAGCAGTGGAGCGGGCAGCAGCGGAGCGGGGCAGCAGCAGAGTGGGCAGCAGCGGAGCGGGGCAGCAGTGGAGCGGGCAGCAGCAGAGCGGGGCAGCAGTGGAGCGGGCAGCAGCGGAGCGGGCAGCAGTGGAGTGGGCAGCAGTGGAGCGGGCAGCAGTGGAGCGGGCAGCAGTGGAGCGGGCAGCAGCGGAGCGGACAGCAGTGGAGCGGGCAGCAGCGGAGCGGGCAGCAGCAGAGCGGGGCAGCAGCAGAGCGGACAGCAGCGGAGCGGGCAGCAGCGGAGCGGGCAGCAGCGGAGCGGGCAGCAGTGGAGCGGGCAGCAGCAGAGCGGGCAGCAGCAGAGCGGGCAGCAGCGGAGCGGGCAGCAGTGGAGCGAGCAGCAGGGGAGCGGGCAGCAACGGAGCGGGCAGCAGCGGAGCGGACAGCAGCGGAGCGGGCAGCAGCGGAGCGGGCAGCAGCAGAGCGGGCAGCAGCGGAGCGGGCAGCAACGGAGCGGGCAGCAGTGGAGCGAGCAGCAGCGGAGCGGGCAGCAGGGGAGCGAGCAGCAGCAGAGCGGGCAGCAGTGGAGCGGGCAGCAGTGGAGTGGGCAGCAGTGGAGCGGGCAGCAGTGGAGCGAGCAGCAGCAGAGCAGGCAGCAGCGGAGTGGGCAGCAGCAGAGCGGGCAGCAGCAGAGTGGGCAGCAGTGGAGCAGGCAGCAGCAGAGCGGGCAGCAGTGGAGCAGGCAGCAGCAGAGCGGGCAGCAGTGGAGCGGGCAGCAGCAGAGCGGGCAGCAGTGGGTCAGGCAGCAGCAGAGCGGGCAGCAGTGGAGCGGGCAGCAGCAGAGCGGGCAGCAGTGGGTCAGGCAGCAGCAGAACGGGCAGCAGTAGAGCGGGCACAGCAGAGCGGGCAGCAGCAGAGCGGGCAGCAGCAAAGCGGGCAGCAGCAGAGCGGGCAGCAGCAGAGCGGGGCACCAGCAGAGTGGTCAGCAGCAGAGCGGGCAGCAGCAGAGCTGGCAGCAGCAGAGCTGGCAGCAGCAGAGCGGGCAGCAGCAGAGCGGGGCACCAGCAGAGTGGTCAGCAGCAGAGCGGGCAGCAGGGGAGGGGCAGCAGTGGAGCGGGCAGCAGTGGAGCGGGCACAGCAGAGCGGGCACAGCAGAGCGGGCAGCAGTAGAGCGGGCACAGCAGAGCGGGCAGCAGGGGAGGGGCAGCAGTAGAGCGGGCAGCAGCAGAGCGAGCAGCAGCAGAGTGGGCAGCAGTGGAGTGGGCAGCAGCAGAGCGGGCAGCAGCAGAGCTGGCAGCAGCAGAGCGGGCAGCAGCAGAGCGGGGCACCAGCAGAGTGGTCAGCAGCAGAGCGGGCAGCAGGGGAGCGGGCAGCAGCGGAGCGGGCAGCAGCGGGGGGGCAGCAGCAGAGTGGGCAGCAGCGGATTGGGCAGCAGCAGAGCGGGCTGCAGTGGAGCGGGCAGCAGTGGAGCGGGGCAGCAGCAGAGCGGGCAGCAGCGGAGCGGGCAGCAGCGGAGCGGGCAGCAGCGGAGCGGGCAGCAGCGGAGCGGGCAGCAGCAGAGTGGGCAGCAGCGGAGCGGGGCAGCAGTGGAGCGGGCAGCAGCGGAGCGGGCAGCAGCGGAGCGGGGCAGCAGTGGAGCGGGCAGCAGCAGAGCGGGGCAGCAGTGGAGCGGGCAGCAGCGGAGCGGGGCAGCAGCAGAGTGGGCAGCAGCGGAGCGGGGCAGCAGTGGAGCGGGCAGCAGCAGAGCGGGGCAGCAGTGGAGCGGGCAGCAGCGGAGCGGGCAGCAGTGGAGTGGGCAGCAGTGGAGCGGGCAGCAGTGGAGCGGGCAGCAGTGGAGCGGGCAGCAGCGGAGCGGACAGCAGTGGAGCGGGCAGCAGCGGAGCGGGCAGCAGCAGAGCGGGGCAGCAGCAGAGCGGACAGCAGCGGAGCGGGCAGCAGCGGAGCGGGCAGCAGCGGAGCGGGCAGCAGTGGAGCGGGCAGCAGCAGAGCGGGCAGCAGCAGAGCGGGCAGCAGCGGAGCGGGCAGCAGTGGAGCGAGCAGCAGGGGAGCGGGCAGCAACGGAGCGGGCAGCAGCGGAGCGGACAGCAGCGGAGCGGGCAGCAGCGGAGCGGGCAGCAGCAGAGCGGGCAGCAGCGGAGCGGGCAGCAACGGAGCGGGCAGCAGTGGAGCGAGCAGCAGCGGAGCGGGCAGCAGGGGAGCGAGCAGCAGCAGAGCGGGCAGCAGTGGAGCGGGCAGCAGTGGAGTGGGCAGCAGTGGAGCGGGCAGCAGTGGAGCGAGCAGCAGCAGAGCAGGCAGCAGCGGAGTGGGCAGCAGCAGAGCGGGCAGCAGCAGAGTGGGCAGCAGTGGAGCAGGCAGCAGCAGAGCGGGCAGCAGTGGAGCAGGCAGCAGCAGAGCGGGCAGCAGTGGAGCGGGCAGCAGCAGAGCGGGCAGCAGTGGGTCAGGCAGCAGCAGAACGGGCAGCAGTAGAGCGGGCACAGCAGAGCGGGCAGCAGCAGAGCGGGCAGCAGCAAAGCGGGCAGCAGCAGAGCGGGCAGCAGCAGAGCGGGGCACCAGCAGAGTGGTCAGCAGCAGAGCGGGCAGCAGCAGAGCTGGCAGCAGCAGAGCTGGCAGCAGCAGAGCGGGCAGCAGCAGAGCGGGGCACCAGCAGAGTGGTCAGCAGCAGAGCGGGCAGCAGGGGAGGGGCAGCAGTGGAGCGGGCAGCAGTGGAGCGGGCACAGCAGAGCGGGCACAGCAGAGCGGGCAGCAGTAGAGCGGGCACAGCAGAGCGGGCAGCAGGGGAGGGGCAGCAGTAGAGCGGGCAGCAGCAGAGCGAGCAGCAGCAGAGTGGGCAGCAGTGGAGTGGGCAGCAGCAGAGCGGGCAGCAGCAGAGCTGGCAGCAGCAGAGCGGGCAGCAGCAGAGCGGGGCACCAGCAGAGTGGTCAGCAGCAGAGCGGGCAGCAGGGGAGCGGGCAGCAGCGGAGCGGGCAGCAGCGGGGGGGCAGCAGCAGAGTGGGCAGCAGCGGATTGGGCAGCAGCAGAGCGGGCTGCAGTGGAGCGGGCAGCAGTGGAGCGGGGCAGCAGCGAAGCGGGCAGCAGTGGAGCGGGGCAGCAGCGAAGCGGGCAGCAGCGAAGCGGGCAGCAGCAGAGCGGGCTGCAACGGAGCGGGTAGCAGCGGAGCGGGGCAGCAGCGGAGCGGGCAGCAACGAAGCGGGCAGCAGCAGAGCGGGCAGCAGTGGAGCGGGCAGCAGCAGAGCGGGCAGCAGTGGAGCGGGCAGCAGCAGAGTGGGCAGCAGCAGAGCGGGCAGCAGCAGAGCGGGCAGCAGTGGAGCGGGCAGCAATGGAGCGGGCAGCAGCGGAGCGGGCAGCAGCGGAGCGGGGCAGCAGCAGAGCGGGCAGCAGCAGAGCAGGCAGCAGTGGAGCAGGCAGCAGCAGAGCAGGCAGCAGTGGAGCGGGCAGCAGCAGAGCGGGCAGCAGCGGAGCGGGCAGCAGCAGAGCAGGCAGCAGTGGAGCGGGCAGCAGAGGAGCGAGCAGCAGCAGAGCAGGCAGCAGTGGAGCGGGCAGCAGCAGAGCGGGCAGCAGCAGAGCGGGCAGCAGCAGAGCGGGGCAGCAGCAGAGCGGGCAGCAGGGGAGTGGCAGCAGCAGAGCAGGCAGCAGTGGAGCGGGCAGCAGCAGAGCGGGCAGCAGCAGAGCAGGCAGCAGTGGAGCGGGCAGCAGCGGAGCGGGCAGCAGCAGAGCGGGCAGCAGCAGAGCGGGCAGCAGAGGAGCAGGCAGCAGCAGAGCGGGCAGCAGCGGAGCGGGCAGCAGCAGAGCGGGCAGCAGCAGACCGGGCAGCAGCGGAGCGGGCAGCAGCAGAGCAGGCAGCAGTGGAGCGGGCAGCAGCAGAGCGGGCAGCAGCAGAGCGGGCAGCAGCGGAGCGGGCAGCAGCGGAGCGGGCAGCAGCAGAGCGGGCAGCAGCGGAGTGGGCAGCAGCGGAGTGGCAGCAGCAGAGCGGGCAGCAGCGGAGCGGGCAGCAGCAGAGCGGGCAGCAGCGGAGCGGGCAGCAGCAGAGCGGGCAGCAGCGGAGTGGGCAGCAGCGGAGTGGCAGCAGCAGAGCGGGCAGCAGCGGAGCGGGCAGCAGCAGAGCGGGCAGCAGCAGAGCAGGCAGCAGCGGAGTGGGCAGCAGCGGAGTGGGCAGCAGCGGAGCCGGCAGCAGCGGAGCGGGCAGCAGAGGAGCGGGCAGCAGCAGAGCGAGCAGCAGCGGAGTGGCAGCAGCGGAGTGGGCAGCAGCGGAGCGGGCAGCAGCGGAGCGAGCAGCAGCGGAGCGAGCAGCAGCAGAGCGAGCAGCAGCGGAGCGGGCAGCAGTTCAGCGAGCAGCAGGGGAGCGGGGCAGCAGCGGAGCGGGCAGCAGCGGAGCGGGGCAGCAGCAGAGCGGACAGCAGCGGAGCGAGCAGCAGCAGAGCGGGCAGCAGCAGAGTGGGCAGCAGCGGAGCGGGCAGCAGTTCAGCGAGCAGCAGCGGAGCGGGCAGCAGCGGAGCGGACAGCAGCGGAGCGGGCAGCAGCGGAGCGGGCAGCAGCAGAGCGGGCAGCAGCGGAGCGGGCAGCAACGGAGCGGGCAGCAGTGGAGTGAGCAGCAGCGGAGCGGGCAGCAGGGGAGCGAGCAGCAGCAGAGCGGGCAGCAGTGGAGCGGGCAGCAGGGGAGCGGGCAGCAGTGGAGCGAGCAGCAGCAGAGCGGGCAGCAGCGTAGTGGGCAGCAGCGGAGTGGGCAGCAGTGGAGCGGGCAGCAGTGGAGCAGGCAGCAGCAGAGCGAGCAGCAGTGGAGCAGGCAGCAGCAGAGCGGGCAGCAGTGGAGCAGGCAGCAGCAGAGCGGGCAGCAGTGGAGTGGGCAGCAGTGGAGCAGGCAGCAGCAGAGCGAGCAGCAGTGGAGCAGGCAGCAGCAGAGCGGGCAGCAGTGGAGTGGGCAGCAGCGGTGTGGGAACCAGCAGAGTGGGCAGCAGCAGAGCGGGCAGCAGGGGAGGGGCAGCAGTGGAGCGGGCAGCAGTGGAGCGGGCACAGCAGAGCGGGAAGCAGCAGAGCGGGCAGCAGCAAAGCGGGCAGCAGCAGAGCGGGCAGCAGTGGAGCGGGCAGCAGCAGAGCGGGCAGCAGCAGAGCGGGGCACCAGCAGAGTGGTCAGCAGCAGAGCGGGCAGCAGCAGAGCGGGCAGCAGCAGAGCGGGCAGCAGCAGAGTGGGCAGCAGCAGAGCGGGCAGCAGCAGAGCGGGGCACCAGCAGAGTGGTCAGCAGCAGAGCGGGCAGCAGCAGAGCGGGCAGCAGCAGAGCGGGGCACCAGCAGAGTGGGCAGCAGCGGAGCGGGCAGCAGCAGAGCGGGCAGCAGCAGAGCGGGGCACCAGCAGAGTGGGCAGCAGCAGAGCGGGCAGCAGCAGAGCGGGCAGCAGCAGAGCGGGCAGCAGGGGAGGGGCAGCAGTGGAGCGGGCAGCAGTGGAGCGGGCACAGCAGAGCGGGCACAGCAGAGCGGGCAGCAGTAGAGCGGGCACAGCAGAGCGGGCAGCAGCAGAGCGGGCAGCAGCAAAGCGGGCAGCAGCAGAGTGGGCAGCAGTGGAGCAGGCAGCAGCAGAGTGGGCAGCAGTGGAGTGGGCAGCAGTGGAGCGGGCACAGCAGAGCGGGGCAGCAGTGGAGCGGGCAGCAGCGGAGCGGGGCAGCAGCAGAGTGGGCAGCAGCGGAGCGGGGCAGCAGTGGAGCGGGCAGCAGCAGAGCGGGGCAGCAGTGGAACGGGCAGCAGCGGAGCGGGCAGCAGTGGAGTGGGCAGCAGTGGAGCGGGCAGCAGTGGAGCGGGCAGCAGTGGAGCGGGCAGCAGTGGAGCGGGCAGCAGCAGAGCGGGCAGCAGCAGAGTGGGCAGCAGCAGAGTGGGCAGCAGCAGAGTGGGCAGCAGCAGAGTGGGCAGCAGCAGAGCGGGCAGCAGCGGAGCGGGGCAGCAGCCGAGCGGGCAGCAGGGGAGCGGGCAGCAGCAGAGTGGGCAGCAGCAGAGTGGGCAGCAGTGGAGCGGGGCAGCAGCAGAGCGGGCAGCAGGGGAGCTGGCAGCAGCGGAGGGGTCAGCAGCAGAGCGGGCAGCAGCGGAGTGGGCAGCAGTGGAGCGGGCAGCAGCGGAGCGAGCAGCAGCGGAGCGGGCAGCAGTGGAGCGGGCAGCAGCAGAGTGGGCAGCAGCAGAGCAGGCAGCAGCGGAGCGGGCAGCAGCAGAGCGGGCAGCAGTGGAGCGGGCAGCAGCAGAGCGAGCAGCAGTGGAGCGGGCAGCAGCAGAGCGAGCAGCAGCGGAGCGGGGCAGCAGCGGAGCGGGCAGCAGCGGAGCGGGCAGCAGCGGAGCGGGCAGCAGCGGAGCGGGGCAGCAGCGGAGCGGGCAGCAGCGGAGCGGGCAGCAGTGGAGCGGGCAGCAGTGGAGCGGGCAGCAGCTGAGCGGGGCAGCAGTGGAGCGGGCAGCAGCGGAGCGGGCAGCAGTGGAGTGGGCAGCAGTGGAGCGGGCAGCAGTGGAGCGGGCAGCAGTGGAGCGGGCAGCAGCGGAGCGGGCAGCAGTGGAGCGGGGCAGCAGTGGAGTGGGCAGCAGTGGAGCGGGCAGCAGTGGAGCGGGCAGCAGCAGAGCGGGTAGCAGCGGAGCGGGCAGCAGTGGAGCGGGCAGCAGTGGAGCGGGCAGCAGCAGAGCGGGTAGCAGCGGAGCGGGCAGCAGTGGAGTGGGCAGCAGTGGAGCGGGCAGCAGTGGAGTGGGCAGCAGTGGAGCGGGCAGCAGTGGAGCGGGCAGCAGCAGAGCGGGTAGCAGCGGAGCGGGCAGCAGTGGAGCGGGCAGCAGCGGAGCGGGCAGCAGCGGAGCGGGCAGCAGTGGAGCGGGCAGCAGCAGAGCGGGCAGCAGCAGAGCAGGGCAGCAGCGGAGCGGGCAGCAGCAGAGCGGGGCAGCAGCGGAGCGGGCAGCAGCGGAGCGGGCAGCAGCGGAGCGGGCAGCAGCAGAGCGGGGCAGCAGCAGAGCGGACAGCAGCGGAGCGGGCAGCAGCGGAGCGGACAGCAGCGGAGCGGACAGCAGTGGAGCGGGCAGCAGCGGAGCGGGCAGCAGCAGAGCGGGGCAGCAGCAGAGCGGACAGCAGCGGAGCGGGCAGCAGTGGAGCGATCAGCAGGGGAGCGGGCAGCAGCGGAGCGGGCAGCAGCGGAGCGGACAGCAGCGGAGCGGGCAGCAGCGGAGCGGGCAGCAGCAGAGCGGGCAGCAGCGGAGCGGGCAGCAACGGAGCGGGCAGCAGTGGAGCGAGCAGCAGCGGAGCGGGCAGCAGGGGAGCGAGCAGCAGCAGAGCGGGCAGCAGTGGAGCGGGCAGCAGTGGAGTGGGCAGCAGTGGAGCGGGCAGCAGTGGAGCGAGCAGCAGCAGAGCGGGCAGCAGCGGAGTGGGCAGCAGTGGAGCAGGCAGCAGCAGAGCGGGCAGCAGTGGAGCAGGCAGCAGCAGAGCGGGCAGCAGTGGAGCGGGCAGCAGCAGAGCGGGCAGCAGTGGGTCAGGCAGCAGCAGAACGGGCAGCAGTAGAGCGGGCACAGCAGAGCGGGCAGCAGCGGATAGGGCAGCAGCAGAGCGGGCAGCAGCAAAGCGGGCAGCAGCAGAGCGGGCAGCAGCAGAGCGGGGCACCAGCAGAGTGGTCAGCAGCAGAGCGGGCAGCAGCAGAGCGGGCAGCAGCAGAGCGGACAGCAGCAGAGCGGGGCACCAGCAGAGTGGTCAGCAGCAGAGCGGGCAGCAGGGGAGGGGCAGCAGTGGAGCGGGCAGCAGTGGAGCGGGCACAGCAGAGCGGGCACAGCAGAGCGGGCAGCAGTAGAGCGGGCACAGCAGAGCGGGCAGCAGGGGAGGGGCAGCAGTAGAGCGGGCACAGTAGAGCGGGCAGCAGCAGAGCGAGCAGCAGCAGAGTGGGCAGCAGTGGAGTGGGCAGCAGCAGAGCGGGCAGCAGCAGTGCTGGCAGCAGCAGAGCGGGCAGCAGCAGAGCGGGGCACCAGCAGAGTGGTCAGCAGCAGAGCGGGCAGCAGGGGAGCGGGCAGCAGCGGAGCGGGCAGCAGCAGAGCGGGCAGCAGCAGAGCGGGCAGCAGCGGGGGGGCAGCAGCAGAGTGGGCAGCAGCGGATTGGGCAGCAGCAGAGCGGGCTGCAGTGGAGCGGGCAGCAGCGGAGCGGGCAGCAGTGGAGCGGGGCAGCAGCGAAGCGGGCAGCAGCAGAGCGGGCTGCAACGGAGCGGGTAGCAGCGGAGCGGGGCAGCAGCGGAGCGGGCAGCAATGAAGCGGGCAGCAGCAGAGCGGGCAGCAGTGGAG
Organism: Scyliorhinus torazame; assembly: GCF_047496885.1. Classification (NCBI taxonomy): domain Eukaryota; kingdom Metazoa; phylum Chordata; class Chondrichthyes; order Carcharhiniformes; family Scyliorhinidae; genus Scyliorhinus; species Scyliorhinus torazame. The sequence goes on along the minus strand of NW_027307888.1, from coordinate 388,712 downwards.
CGGGCAGCAGCAGAGCGGGCAGCAGTGGAGCGGGCAGCAGCAGAGTGGGCAGCAGCAGAGCGGGCAGCAGCAGAGCGGGCAGCAGTGGAGCGGGCAGCAGTGGAGCGGGCAGCAGCGGAGCGGGCAGCAGCGGAGCGGGGCAGCAGCAGAGCGGGCAGCAGCAGAGCAGGCAGCAGTGGAGCGGGCAGCAGCAGAGCAGGCAGCAGTGGAGCGGGCAGCAGCAGAGCGGGCAGCAGCGGAGCGGGCAGCAGCAGAGCAGGCAGCAGTGGAGCGGGCAGCAGAGGAGCGAGCAGCAGCAGAGCAGGCAGCAGTGGAGCGGGCAGCAGCAGAGCGGGCAGCAGCAGAGCGGGCAGCAGCAGAGCGGGGCAGCAGCAGAGCGGGCAGCAGGGGAGTGGCAGCAGCAGAGCAGGCAGCAGCGGAGTGCGCAGCAGCGGAGCGGGCAGCAGCAGAGGAGCAGGCAGCAGCAGAGCGGGCAGCAGCGGAGCGGGCAGCAGCAGAGCAGGCAGCAGTGGAGCGGGCAGCAGCAGAGCGGGCAGCAGCAGAGCGGGCAGCAGAGGAGCAGGCAGCAGCAGAGCGGGCAGCAGCGGAGCGGGCAGCAGCAGAGCAGGCAGCAGTGGAGCGGGCAGCAGCAGAGCGGGCAGCAGCAGAGCGGGCAGCAGCGGAGCGGGCAGCAGCGGAGCGGGCAGCAGCAGAGCGGGCAGCAGCGGAGTGGGCAGCAGCGGAGTGGCAGCAGCAGAGCGGGCAGCAGCGGAGCGGGCAGCAGCGGAGCGGGCAGCAGCGGAGCGGGGCAGCAGTGGAGAGGGCAGCAGCGGAGTGGGCAGCAGCGGAGTGGCAGCAGCAGAGCGGGCAGCAGCGGAGCGGGCAGCAGCAGAGCGGGCAGCAGCAGAGCAGGCAGCAGCGGAGTGGGCAGCAGCGGAGTGGGCAGCAGCGGAGCCGGCAGCAGCGGAGAGGGCAGCAGAGGAGCGGGCAGCAGCGGAGTGGCAGCAGCGGAGCGGGCAGCAGCGGAGCGGGCAGCAGCGGAGCGGGGCAGCAGCAGAGCGGACAGCAGCGGAGCGAGCAGCAGCAGAGCGGGCAGCAGCAGAGTGGGCAGCAGCGGAGCGGGCAGCAGTTCAGCGAGCAGCAGGGGAGAGGGGCAGCAGCGGAGCGGGCAGCAGCGGAGCAGGGCAGCAGCAGAGCGGACAGCAGCGGAGCGAGCAGCAGCAGAGCGGGCAGCAGCAGAGTGGGCAGCAGCGGAGCGGGCAGCAGTTCAGCGAGCAGCAGCGGAGCGGGCAGCAGCGGAGCGGACAGCAGCGGAGCGGGCAGCAGCGGAGCGGGCAGCAGCAGAGCGGGCAGCAGCGGAGCGGGCAGCAGCAGAGCGGACAGCAGCAGAGCGGGGCACCAGCAGAGTGGTCAGCAGCAGAGCGGGCAGCAGGGGAGGGGCAGCAGTGGAGCGGGCAGCAGTGGAGCGGGCACAGCAGAGCGGGCACAGCAGAGCGGGTAGCAGTAGAGCGGGCACAGCAGAGCGGGCAGCAGGGGAGGGGCAGCAGTAGAGCGGGCACAGTAGAGCGGGCAGCAGCAGAGCGAGCAGCAGCAGAGTGGGCAGCAGTAGAGTGGGCAGCAGCAGAGCGGGCAGCAGCAGTGCTGGCAGCAGCAGAGCGGGCAGCAGCAGAGCGGGGCACCAGCAGAGTGGTCAGCAGCAGAGCGGGCAGCAGGGGAGCGGGCAGCAGCGGAGCGGGCAGCAGCAGAGCGGGCAGCAGCAGAGCGGGCAGCAGCGGGGGGGCAGCAGCAGAGTGGGCAGCAGCGGATTGGGCAGCAGCAGAGCGGGCTGCAGTGGAGCGGGCAGCAGCGGAGCGGGCAGCAGTGGAGCGGGGCAGCAGCGAAGCGGGCAGCAGCAGAGCGGGCTGCAACGGAGCGGGTAGCAGCGGAGCGGGGCAGCAGCGGAGCGGGCAGCAACGAAGCGGGCAGCAGCAGAGCGGGCAGCAGTGGAGCGGGCAGCAGCAGAGCGGGCAGCAGTGGAGCGGGCAGCAGCAGAGTGGGCAGCAGCAGAGCGGGCAGCAGCAGAGCGGGCAGCAGTGGAGCGGGCAGCAGTGGAGCGGGCAGCAGCAGAGCGGGCAGCAGCAGAGCGGGCAGCAGCAGAGCGGGCAGCAGCAGAGCGGGCAGCAGCAGAGCGGGGCACCAGCAGAGTGGTCAGCAGCAGAGCGGGCAGCAGCAGAGCGGGCAGCAGCAGAGCGGGGCACCAGCAGAGTGGGCAGCAGCGGAGCGGGCAGCAGCAGAGCGGGCAGCAGCAGAGCGGGGCACCAGCAGAGTGGGCAGCAGCAGAGCGGGCAGCAGCAGAGCGGGCAGCAGCAGAGCGGGCAGCAGGGGAGGGGCAGCAGTGGAGCGGGCAGCAGTGGAGCGGGCACAGCAGAGCGGGCACAGCAGAGCGGGCAGCAGTAGAGCGGGCACAGCAGAGCGGGCAGCAGCAGAGCGGGCAGCAGCAAAGCGGGCAGCAGCAGAGTGGGCAGCAGTGGAGTGGGCAGCAGTGGAGCGGGCACAGCAGAGCGGGGCAGCAGTGGAGCGGGCAGCAGCGGAGCGGGGCAGCAGCAGAGTGGGCAGCAGCGGAGCGGGGCAGCAGTGGAGCGGGCAGCAGCAGAGCGGGGCAGCAGTGGAACAGGCAGCAGCGGAGCGGGCAGCAGTGGAGTGGGCAGCAGTGGAGCGGGCAGCAGTGGAGCGGGCAGCAGTGGAGCGGGCAGCAGTGGAGCGGGCAGCAGCAGAGCGGGCAGCAGCAGAGTGGGCAGCAGCAGAGTGGGCAGCAGCAGAGTGGGCAGCAGCAGAGTGGGCAGCAGCAGAGCGGGCAGCAGCGGAGCGGGGCAGCAGCCGAGCGGGCAGCAGGGGAGCGGGCAGCAGCAGAGTGGGCAGCAGCAGAGTGGGCAGCAGTGGAGCGGGGCAGCAGCAGAGCGGGCAGCAGGGGAGCTGGCAGCAGCGGAGGGGTCAGCAGCAGAGCGGGCAGCAGCGGAGTGGGCAGCAGTGGAGCGGGCAGCAGCGGAGCGAGCAGCAGCGGAGCGGGCAGCAGTGGAGCGGGCAGCAGCAGAGTGGGCAGCAGCAGAGCAGGCAGCAGCGGAGCGGGCAGCAGCAGAGCGGGCAGCAGTGGAGCGGGCAGCAGCAGAGCGAGCAGCAGTGGAGCGGGCAGCAGCAGAGCGAGCAGCAGCGGAGCGGGGCAGCAGCGGAGCGGGCAGCAGCGGAGCGGGCAGCAGCGGAGCGGGCAGCAGCGGAGCGGGGCAGCAGCGGAGCGGGCAGCAGCGGAGCGGGCAGCAGTGGAGCGGGCAGCAGTGGAGCGGGCAGCAGCTGAGCGGGGCAGCAGTGGAGCGGGCAGCAGCGGAGCGGGCAGCAGTGGAGTGGGCAGCAGTGGAGCGGGCAGCAGTGGAGCGGGCAGCAGTGGAGCGGGCAGCAGCGGAGCGGGCAGCAGTGGAGCGGGGCAGCAGTGGAGTGGGCAGCAGTGGAGCGGGCAGCAGTGGAGCGGGCAGCAGCAGAGCGGGTAGCAGCGGAGCGGGCAGCAGTGGAGCGGGCAGCAGTGGAGCGGGCAGCAGCAGAGCGGGTAGCAGCGGAGCGGGCAGCAGTGGAGTGGGCAGCAGTGGAGCGGGCAGCAGTGGAGTGGGCAGCAGTGGAGCGGGCAGCAGTGGAGCGGGCAGCAGCAGAGCGGGTAGCAGCGGAGCGGGCAGCAGTGGAGCGGGCAGCAGCGGAGCGGGCAGCAGCGGAGCGGGCAGCAGTGGAGCGGGCAGCAGCAGAGCGGGCAGCAGCAGAGCGGGGCAGCAGCGGAGCGGGCAGCAGCAGAGCGGGGCAGCAGCGGAGCGGGCAGCAGCGGAGCGGGCAGCAGCGGAGCGGGCAGCAGCAGAGCGGGGCAGCAGCAGAGCGGACAGCAGCGGAGCGGGCAGCAGCGGAGCGGACAGCAGTGGAGCGGGCAGCAGCGGAGCGGGCAGCAGCAGAGCGGGGCAGCAGCAGAGCGGACAGCAGCGGAGCGGGCAGCAGTGGAGCGATCAGCAGGGGAGCGGGCAGCAGCGGAGCGGGCAGCAGCGGAGCGGACAGCAGCGGAGCGGGCAGCAGCGGAGCGGGCAGCAGCAGAGCGGGCAGCAGCGGAGCGGGCAGCAACGGAGCGGGCAGCAGTGGAGCGAGCAGCAGCGGAGCGGGCAGCAGGGGAGCGAGCAGCAGCAGAGCGGGCAGCAGTGGAGCGGGCAGCAGTGGAGTGGGCAGCAGTGGAGCGGGCAGCAGTGGAGCGAGCAGCAGCAGAGCGGGCAGCAGCGGAGTGGGCAGCAGTGGAGCAGGCAGCAGCAGAGCGGCAGCAGTGGAGCAGGCAGCAGCAGAGCGGGCAGCAGTGGAGCGGGCAGCAGCAGAGCGGGCAGCAGTGGGTCAGGCAGCAGCAGAACGGGCAGCAGTAGAGCGGGCACAGCAGAGCGGGCAGCAGCGGAGAGGGCAGCAGCAGAGCGGGCAGCAGCAAAGCGGGCAGCAGCAGAGCGGGCAGCAGCAGAGCGGGGCACCAGCAGAGTGGTCAGCAGCAGAGCGGGCAGCAGCAGAGCGGGCAGCAGCAGAGCGGACAGCAGCAGAGCGGGGCACCAGCAGAGTGGTCAGCAGCAGAGCGGGCAGCAGGGGAGGGGCAGCAGTGGAGCGGGCAGCAGTGGAGCGGGCACAGCAGAGCGGGCACAGCAGAGCGGGCAGCAGTAGAGCGGGCACAGCAGAGCGGGCAGCAGGGGAGGGGCAGCAGTAGAGCGGGCACAGTAGAGCGGGCAGCAGCAGAGCGAGCAGCAGCAGAGTGGGCAGCAGTGGAGTGGGCAGCAGCAGAGCGGGCAGCAGCAGTGCTGGCAGCAGCAGAGCGGGCAGCAGCAGAGCGGGGCACCAGCAGAGTGGTCAGCAGCAGAGCGGGCAGCAGGGGAGCGGGCAGCAGCGGAGCGGGCAGCAGCAGAGCGGGCAGCAGCAGAGCGGGCAGCAGCGGGGGGGCAGCAGCAGAGTGGGCAGCAGCGGATTGGGCAGCAGCAGAGCGGGCTGCAGTGGAGCGGGCAGCAGCGGAGCGGGCAGCAGTGGAGCGGGGCAGCAGCGAAGCGGGCAGCAGCAGAGCGGGCTGCAACGGAGCGGGTAGCAGCGGAGCGGGGCAGCAGCGGAGCGGGCAGCAACGAAGCGGGCAGCAGCAGAGCGGGCAGCAGTGGAGCGGGCAGCAGCAGAGCGGGCAGCAGTGGAGCGGGCAGCAGCAGAGTGGGCAGCAGCAGAGCGGGCAGCAGCAGAGCGGGCAGCAGTGGAGCGGGCAGCAGTGGAGCGGGCAGCAGCGGAGCGGGCAGCAGCGGAGCGGGGCAGCAGCAGAGCGGGCAGCAGCAGAGCAGGCAGCAGTGGAGCGGGCAGCAGCAGAGCAGGCAGCAGTGGAGCGGGCAGCAGCAGAGCGGGCAGCAGCGGAGCGGGCAGCAGCAGAGCAGGCAGCAGTGGAGCGGGCAGCAGAGGAGCGAGCAGCAGCAGAGCAGGCAGCAGTGGAGCGGGCAGCAGCAGAGCGGGCAGCAGCAGAGCGGGCAGCAGCAGAGCGGGGCAGCAGCAGAGCGGGCAGCAGGGGAGTGGCAGCAGCAGAGCAGGCAGCAGCGGAGTGCGAAGCAGCGGAGCGGGCAGCAGCAGAGGAGCAGGCAGCAGCAGAGCGGGCAGCAGCGGAGCGGGCAGCAGCAGAGCAGGCAGCAGTGGAGCGGGCAGCAGCAGAGCGGGCAGCAGCAGAGCGGGCAGCAGAGGAGCAGGCAGCAGCAGAGCGGGCAGCAGCGGAGCGGGCAGCAGCAGAGCAGGCAGCAGTGGAGCGGGCAGCAGCAGAGCGGGCAGCAGCAGAGCGGGCAGCAGCGGAGCGGGCAGCAGCGGAGCGGGCAGCAGCAGAGCGGGCAGCAGCGGAGTGGGCAGCAGCGGAGTGGCAGCAGCAGAGCGGGCAGCAGCGGAGCGGGCAGCAGCGGAGCGGGCAGCAGCGGAGCGGGGCAGCAGTGGAGAGGGCAGCAGCGGAGTGGGCAGCAGCGGAGTGGCAGCAGCAGAGCGGGCAGCAGCGGAGCGGGCAGCAGCAGAGCGGGCAGCAGCAGAGCAGGCAGCAGCGGAGTGGGCAGCAGCGGAGTGGGCAGCAGCGGAGCCGGCAGCAGCGGAGAGGGCAGCAGAGGAGCGGGCAGCAGCGGAGTGGCAGCAGCGGAGCGGGCAGCAGCGGAGCGGGCAGCAGCGGAGCGGGGCAGCAGCAGAGCGGACAGCAGCGGAGCGAGCAGCAGCAGAGCGGGCAGCAGCAGAGTGGGCAGCAGCGGAGCGGGCAGCAGTTCAGCGAGCAGCAGGGGAGAGGGGCAGCAGCGGAGCGGGCAGCAGCGGAGCAGGGCAGCAGCAGAGCGGACAGCAGCGGAGCGAGCAGCAGCAGAGCGGGCAGCAGCAGAGTGGGCAGCAGCGGAGCGGGCAGCAGTTCAGCGAGCAGCAGCGGAGCGGGCAGCAGCGGAGCGGACAGCAGCGGAGCGGGCAGCAGCGGAGCGGGCAGCAGCAGAGCGGGCAGCAGCGGAGCGGGCAGCAGCAGAGCGGACAGCAGCAGAGCGGGGCACCAGCAGAGTGGTCAGCAGCAGAGCGGGCAGCAGGGGAGGGGCAGCAGTGGAGCGGGCAGCAGTGGAGCGGGCACAGCAGAGCGGGCACAGCAGAGCGGGTAGCAGTAGAGCGGGCACAGCAGAGCGGGCAGCAGGGGAGGGGCAGCAGTAGAGCGGGCACAGTAGAGCGGGCAGCAGCAGAGCGAGCAGCAGCAGAGTGGGCAGCAGTGGAGTGGGCAGCAGCAGAGCGGGCAGCAGCAGTGCTGGCAGCAGCAGAGCGGGCAGCAGCAGAGCGGGGCACCAGCAGAGTGGTCAGCAGCAGAGCGGGCAGCAGGGGAGCGGGCAGCAGCGGAGCGGGCAGCAGCAGAGCGGGCAGCAGCAGAGCGGGCAGCAGCGGGGGGGCAGCAGCAGAGTGGGCAGCAGCGGATTGGGCAGCAGCAGAGCGGGCTGCAGTGGAGCGGGCAGCAGCGGAGCGGGCAGCAGTGGAGCGGGGCAGCAGCGAAGCGGGCAGCAGCAGAGCGGGCTGCAACGGAGCGGGTAGCAGCGGAGCGGGGCAGCAGCGGAGCGGGCAGCAACGAAGCGGGCAGCAGCAGAGCGGGCAGCAGTGGAGCGGGCAGCAGCAGAGCGGGCAGCAGTGGAGCGGGCAGCAGCAGAGTGGGCAGCAGCAGAGCGGGCAGCAGCAGAGCGGGCAGCAGTGGAGCGGGCAGCAGTGGAGCGGGCAGCAGCGGAGCGGGCAGCAGCGGAGCGGGGCAGCAGCAGAGCGGGCAGCAGCAGAGCAGGCAGCAGTGGAGCGGGCAGCAGCAGAGCAGGCAGCAGTGGAGCGGGCAGCAGCAGAGCGGGCAGCAGCGGAGCGGGCAGCAGCGGAGTGGCAGCAGCAGAGTGGGCAGCAGCGGAGCGGGCAGCAGCGGAGCGGGCAGCAGCGGAGCGGGCAGCAGCGGAGCGGGGCAGCAGTGGAGTGGGCAGCAGCAGAGTGGGCAGCAGCGGAGTGGGCAGCAGCAGAGTGGGCAGCAGCAGAGTGGGCAGCACCGGAGTGGGCAGCAGCGGAGTGGCAGCAGCAGAGCGGGCAGCAGCGGAGCGGGCAGCAGCAGAGCGGGCAGCAGCAGAGCAGGCAGCAGCGGAGTGGGCAGCAGCGGAGTGGGCAGCAGCGGAGCCGGCAGCAGCGGAGCGGGCAGCAGAGGAGCGGGCAGCAGCAGAGCGAGCAGCAGCGGAGTGGCAGCAGCGGAGCGGGCAGCAGCGGAGCGGGCAGCAGCGGAGCGGGGCAGCAGCAGAGCGGACAGCAGCGGAGCGAGCAGCAGCAGAGCGGGCAGCAGCAGAGTGGGCAGCAGCGGAGCGGGCAGCAGTTCAGCGAGCAGCAGGGGAGAGGGGCAGCAGCGGAGCGGGCAGCAGCGGAGCAGGGCAGCAGCAGAGCGGACAGCAGCGGAGCGAGCAGCAGCAGAGCGGGCAGCAGCAGAGTGGGCAGCAGCGGAGCGGGCAGCAGTTCAGCGAGCAGCAGCGGAGCGGGCAGCAGCGGAGCGGACAGCAGCGGAGCGGGCAGCAGCGGAGCGGGCAGCAGCAGAGCGGGCAGCAGCGGAGCGGGCAGCAACGGAGCCGGCAGCAGTGGAGTGAGCAGCAGCGGAGCGGGCAGCAGGGGAGCGAGCAGCAGCAGAGCGGGCAGCAGTGGAGCGGGCAGCAGGGGAGCGGGCAGCAGTGGAGCGAGCAGCAGCAGAGCGGGCAGCAGCGGAGTGGGCAGCAGCGCAGTGGGCAGCAGTGGAGCGGGCAGCAGTGGAGCAGGCAGCAGCAGAGCGAGCAGCAGTGGAGCAGGCAGCAGCAGAGCGGGCAGCAGTGGAGCAGGCAGCAGCAGAGCGGGCAGCAGTGGAGTGGGCAGCAGTGGAGCAGGCAGCAGCAGAGCGAGCAGCAGTGGAGCAGGCAGCAGCAGAGCGGGCAGCAGGGGTGGGGCAGCAGTGGAGCGGGCAGCAGTGGAGCGGGCACAGCAGAGCGGGCAGCAGTAGAGCGGGCACAGCAGAGCGGGAAGCAGCAGAGCGGGCAGCAGCAAAGCGGGCAGCAGCAGAGCGAGCAGCAGCAGAGCGGGCAGCAGCAGAGCGGGCAGCAGCAGAGCGGGCAGCAGCAGAGCGGGCAGCAGGGGAGGGGCAGCAGTGGAGCGGGCAGCAGTGGAGCGGGCACAGCAGAGCGGGCACAGCAGAGCGGGCAGCAGTAGAGCGGGCACAGCAGAGCGGGCAGCAGCAGAGCGGGCAGCAGCAAAGCGGGCAGCAGCAGAGTGGGCAGCAGTGGAGTGGGCAGCAGTGGAGCGGGCACAGCAGAGCGGGCACAGCAGAGCGGGCAGCAGTAGAGCGGGCACAGCAGAGCGGGCAGCAGCAGAGCGGGCAGCAGCAAAGCGGGCAGCAGCAAAGCGGGCAGCAGCAGAGTGGGCAGCAGTGGAGTGGGCAGCAGCAGAGCTGGCAGCAGCAGAGTGGGCAGCAGCAGAGCTGGCAGCAGCAGAGCGGGCAGCAGCAGAGCGGGGCACCAGCAGAGTGGGCAGCAGCAGCGCTGGCAGCAGCAGAGCGGGCAGCAGCAGAGCGGACAGCAGCGAGATGGGCAGCAGCGGAGTGGGCAGCAGCGGAGCGGGCAGCAGCAGAGCGGGCAGCAGCGGGGGGGCAGCAGCAGAGTGGGCAGCAGCGGATTGGGCAGCAGCAGAGCGGGCTGCAGCAGAGCGGGGCAGCAGCGGAGCGGGCAGCAGGGGGGGGCAGCAGCAGAGCCGGGCAGCAGCGGAGCGGGCAGCAGCGAAGCAGGCAGCAGCAGAGCGGGCAGCAGTGGAGCGGGCAGCAGCGGAGCAGGCAGCAGCAGAGCGAGCAGCAGCGGAGTGGCAGCAGCAGAGCGGGCAGCAGGGGAGCGGGCAGCAGCGGAGTGGGCAGCAGCAGAGCGAGCAGCAGCGGAGTGGCAGCAGCAGAGCGGGCAGCAGGGGAGCGGGCAGCAGCGGAGTGGCAGCAATGGAGCGGGCAGCAATGGAGCGGGCAGCAATGGAGCGGGCAGCAGCGGAGCGGGCAGCAGTGGAGTGGGCAGCAGCGGAGCGGGCAGCAGTGGAGCGGGCAGCAGCGGAGTGGCAGCAGCAGAGCGGGCAGCAGTGGGGCGGGCAGCAGCGGAGCGGGGAGCAGTGGAGCGGGCAGCAGCAGAGTGGGCAGCAGCAGAGCGGGCAGCAGCAGAGCGGGCAGCAGTGGAGCGGGCAGCAGCGGAGCGGGCAGCAGCAGAGCGGGCAGCAGAGGAGCGGGCAGCAGCAGAGCGGGCAGCAGAGGAGCGGGCAGCAGCAGAGCGGGCAGCAGCGGAGCGGGCAGCAGCAGAGTGGGCAGCAGCGGGGGGGCAGCAGCAGAGCGGGCAGCAGCGGATCGGGCAGCAGCAGAGCGGGCAGCAGCGGAGCGGGCACAGCGGAGCGGGCAGCAGCAGAGCGGGCAGCAGCGAAGCGGGCAGCAGCAGAGCAGGGCAGCAGCGGAGCGGGCAGCAGCGGAGCGGGCAGCAGCGGAGCGGGCACAGTGGAGCGGGCAGCAGCAGAGCGGGCAGCAGCGAAGCGGGCAGCAGCAGAGCAGGCAGCAGCGGAGCGGGCAGCAGCGGAGCGGGCAGCAGCGGAGCGGGCATCAGCAGAGCGGGCAGCAGCAGAGCGGGCAGCAGCGGAGTGGGCAGCAACGGAGCGGGCAGCAGCAGAGCGGGCAGCAGCAGAGCGGGCAGCAGCAGAGCGGGCAGCAGCGGAGCGGGCAGCAGCAGAGCGGGCAGCAGCAGAGCGGGCAGCAGCAGAGCGGGGCAGCAGCGGAGCGGGCAGCAGCGAAGCGGGCAGCAGCAGAGCGGGCAGCAGCAGAGCGGGCAGCAGCGGAGCGGGCAGCAGTGGAGCGGGTAGCAGTGGAGCGGGCAGCAGTGGAGTGGGCAGCAGCGGAGCGGGCAGCAGTGGAGCGGGCAGCAGTGGAGCGGGCAGCAGCAGAGTGGGCAGCAGCAGAGTGGGCAGTAGCAGAACAGGCAGTAGTGGAGCGGGCAGCAGCGGAGCGGGCAGCAGCAGAGTGGGCAGCAGAGTGGGCAGCAGCAGAGTGGGCAGTAGCAGAACAGGCAGTAGTGGAGCGGGCAGCAGCGGAGCGGGCAGCAGCGGAGCGGGCAGCAGCGGAGCGGGCAGCAGCAGAGTGGGCAGTAGCAGAACAGGCAGTAGTGGAGTGGGCAGCAGCGGAGCGGGCAGCAGCGGAGCGGGCAGCAGCGGACCGGGCAGCAGCAGAGTGGGCAGCAGAGTGGGCAGCAGCGGAGCGGGCATCAGCAGAGCGGGCAGCAGCAGAGTGGGCAGCAGCAGAGCCGACAGCAGCAGAGCGGGGCAGCAGCGGAGCGGGCAGCAGCAGAGTTGGCAGCAGCGGAGCGGGCAGCAGAGCCAGCAGCAGCGGAGTGGGCAGCAGCGGAGTGGGCAGCAGGGGAGCGAGCAGCAGCGGAGCGGGCAGCAGTGGAGAGGGCAGCAGCTGAGCGGGCAGCAGCGGAGCGGGCAGCAGTGGAGAGGGCAGCAGTGGAGCGGGCAGCAGCGGGGCGGGCAGCAGCGGAGCGGGCAGCAGCGGAGCGGGCAGCAGTGGAGCGAGCAGCAGCGGAGCGGGCAGCAGCGGAGCGGGCAGCAGGGGAGCGAGCAGCAGCGGAGCGGGCAGCAGTGGAGAGGGCAGCAGCGGAGCGGGCAGCAGCGGAGCGGGCAGCAGCAGAGCGGGCAGCAGCGGAGCGGGCAGCAGTGGAGAGGGCAGCAGCGGAGCGGGCAGCAGCGGAGCGGGCAGCAGCAGAGCGGGCAGCAGCGGAGCAGGGCAGCAGCGGAGCGGGCAGCAGCGGAGCGGGCATCAGTGGAGAGGGCAGCAGTGGAGCGGGCAGCAGCGGGGCGGGCAGCAGCGGAGCGGGCAGTAACAGAGCGGGCAGCAGTGGAGCGGGCAGCAGGGGAGAGGGCAGCAGTGGAGCGGGCAGCAGTGGAGCGAGCAGCAGCGGAGCGGGCAGCAGCGGAGCGGGCAGCAGCGGAGTGGGCAGCAGGGGAGCGGGCAGCAGCGGAGCGGGCAGCAGTGGAGAGGGCAGCAGTGGAGTGGGCAGCAGCGGAGCGGGCAGCAGCGGAGCGGGCAGCAGCGGAGCGGGCAGCAGCGGAGCGGGCAGCAGCGGAGCGGGCAGCAGCAGAGCGGGCAGCAGCGGAGCGAGCAGCAGCGGAGCAGGGCAGCAGCGGAGCGGGCAGCAGCGGAGCGGGCAGCAGCGGAGCGGGGCAGCAGCAGAGCGGGCAGCAGCGGAGCGGGTAGCAGCGGAGCGGGTAGCAGTGGAGAGGGCAGCAGCCGAGCGGGCAGCAGCGGAGCGGGCAGCAGTGGAGAGGGCAGCAGCGGAGTGGGCAGCAGCGGAGCGGGCAGCAGCGGAGCGGGCAGCAGCGGAGCGGGCAGCAGCAGAGCGGGCAGCAGCGGAGCGAGCAGCAGCGGAGCGAGCAGCAGCGGAGCAGGGCAGCAGCGGAGCAGGGCAGCAGCGGAGCGGGCAGCAGCGGAGCGGGGCAGCAGCAGAGCGGGCAGCAGCGGAGCAGGGCAGCAGCGGAGCGGGCAGCAGCGGAGCGGGCAGCAGTGGAGAGGGCAGCAGTGGAGTGGGCAGCAGCGGAGTGGGCAGCAGCGGAGCGGGCAGCAGCGGAGCGGGCAGCAGCGGAGCGGGCAGCAGCGGAGCGGGCAGCAGCAGAGCGGGCAGCAGCGGAGCGGGCAGCAGCAGAGCGGGCAGCAGCGGAGCAGGGCAGCAGCGGAGCGGGCAGCAGCGGAGCGGGCAGCAGTGGAGAGGGCAGCAGTGGAGCGGGCAGCAGCGGGGCGGGCAGCAGCGGAGCGGGCAGCAGTGGAGCGGGCAGCAGTGGAGCGGGCAGCAGCGGGGCGGGCAGCAGCGGAGCGGGCACAGCGGAGCGGGCAGCAGCAGAGCGGGCAGCAGCGGAGCAGGGCAGCAGCAGAGTGGGCAGCAGCAGAGTGGGCAGCAGAGTGGGCAGCAGCAGAGTGGGCAGCAGCGGAGCGAGCAGCAGCAGAGCGAGCAGCAGCAGAGTGGGCAGCAGCAGAGTGGGCAGCAGCGGAGCGAGCAGCAGCAGAGTGGGCAGCAGCGGAGCGAGCAGCAGCAGAGTGGGCAGCAGCAGAGTGGGCAGCAGCGGAGCGGGCAGCAGCGGAGCGAGCAGCAGCAGAGTGGGCAGCAGCAGAGCGGGGCAGCAGCAGAGCGGGCAGCAGCAGAGTGGGCAGCGGAGCGGGCAGCAGCAGAGCGGGGCAGCAGCAGAGTGGGCAGCAGCAGAGCGAGCAGCAGCAGAGTGGGCAGCAGCAGAGCGAGCAGCAGCAGAGTGGGCAGCAGCAGAGCGGGGCAGCAGCAGAGCGGGCAGCAGCAGAGTGGGCAGCGGAGCGGGCAGCAGCAGAGCGGGGCAGCAGCAGAGTGGGCAGCAGCAGAGCGAGCAGCAGCAGAGCGAGCAGCAGCGGTGTGGGCAGCAGCGGAGCGGGCAGCAGCAGAGTGGGCAGCAGCAGAGCGGGCAGCAGCAGAGTGGGCAGCAGCAGAGTGGGCAGCAGCAGAGCGGGGCAGCAGCAGAGTGGGCAGCAGCAGAGTGGGCAGCAGCAGAGCGGGGCAGCAGCAGAGTGGGCAGCAGCAGAGTGGGCAGCAGCGGAGCGGGCAGCAGCAGAGTGGGCAGCAGAGTGGGCAGCAGCAGAGCGGGGCAGCAGCAGAGCGGGCAGCAGCAGAGTGGGCAGCGGAGCGAGCAGCAGCAGAGTGGGCAGCAGCAGAGTGGGCAGCAGCAGAGCGAGCAGCAGCAGAGCGGGCAGCAGCAGAGTGGGCAGCAGCAGAGCGAGCAGCAGCAGAGCGGGCAGCAGCAGAGTGGGCAGCAGCAGAGTGGGCAGCAGCAGAGTGGGCAGCAGCAGAGCGGGCAGCAGCAGAGCGAGCAGCAGCAGAGTGGGCAGCAGCAGAGCCAGCAGCAGCAGAGCGAGCAGCAGCAGAGTGGGCAGCAGCAGAGCGAGCAGCAGCAGAGCGAGCAGCAGCAGAGTGGGCAGCAGCAGAGCGAGCAGCAGCAGAGCGGGCAGCAGCAGAGTGGGCAGCAGCAGAGTGGGCAGCAGCAGAGCGGGGCAGCAGGAGAGTGGGCAGCAGCAGAGTGGGCAGCAGCAGAGTGGGCAGCAGCAGAGTGGGCAGCAGCAGAGCGGGCAGCAGCAGAGCGAGCAGCAGCAGAGTGGGCAGCAGCAGAGCGAGCAGCAGCCGAGTGGGCAGCAGCAGAGCGGGCAGCAGCAGAGCGGGCAGCAGCAGAGCGAGCAGCAGCAGAGCGGGGCAGCAGCAGAGTGGGCAGCAGCAGAGTGGGCAGCAGCGGAGCGGGCAGCAGCAGAGTGGGCAGCAGAGCGGGCAGCAGCAGAGCGAGCAGCAGCAGAGCAGACAGCAGAGGTACAGGTGGCAGCTGCCCAACCGGCTGCCCAACCGGCCGAGGCGGAGGAGGAGGTGCGAAGCAGGTGCCTAGGTGGTTCCGCAGATCGAGGAGGCGGCCTGCTGTGGTTCCGCCAGGTTACTCAGGTCCCCGTTGGCGGACGCCTTCTGGGGTGACGAGCCTGGATGGGCCCGGTATCTGCTCGGGCATCCAGGGTGGTGTGTGGCCACCCTGTTCTTCCCTCTGCCCATGTAATGTGCCACGGGCAGGAGGGGGGGGTGGGGGAGTTCGAGGTATTCCGGCACCTCTCCTCCAGGAGTCATCGGCATGGGCCCCAGCACCTCCTCCTCCCACGGGGTGCCCAGTGGCCCCCGGGCTACTCCATGGGACGGGGGTGCGAGAGGAGCCATCCCCTGAGGCTCCCCCGCCACCTGCCATTGACAGTCCTGGAGGCCCACTCTGGTCTCGACCAGGGTCTGTTTGCTCGCGGCCATGGGCAGCACGGTAGCACAGTGGTTAGCACTGTTGCTTCACAGCTCCAGGGTCCCAGGTTCGATTCCGGCTTGGGTCACTGTCTGTGCGGAGTCTGCACGTTCTCCCCGTGTGTGCGTGGGTTTCCTCCGGGTGCTCCGGTTTCCTCCCACAGTCCAAAGACGTGCAGGTTAGATGGATTGGCCACGATAAATTGCCCTTAGTGTCCAAAAAGGTTAGGAGGGGTTATTGGGTTACGGGGATAGCTGGAGGCGTGGGACTTGAGTAGGGTCTCTTTCCAAGGGCCGGTGCAGAGTCGATGGGCTGAATGGCCTCCTTCTGCACTGTAAATTCTACGAATCTTTGATTCCATGGGGCACAGGGAGTGGACCATCACCGTCTGGGACTGGGCCACCTCCCTCTGGGACTGGGCCACCTCCCTCTGGGACTGGGCCACCGCCCTCTGGGACTGGGCCACCTCCCTCTGGGACTGGGCCACCTCCCTCTGGGACTGGGCCACCTCCCTCTGGGACTGGGCCATCTCCCTCTGGGACTGGGCCACCTCCCTCTGGGACTGGGCCACCTCCCTCTGGGACTGGGCCACCTCCCTCTGGGACTGGGCCACCTCCCTCTGGGACAGGGCCACCTGCCTCTGGGACTGGGCCACCTCCCTCTGGGACAGGGCCACCTGTCTCTGGGACTGGGCCACCTGTCTCTGGGACAGGGCCACCTGTCTCTGGGACAGGGCCACCTGTCTCTGGGACAGGGCCACCTCCCTCTGGGACAGGGCCACCTGTCTCTGGGACTGGGCCACCTGTCTCTGGGACAGGGCCACCTGTCTCTGGGACAGGGCCACCTCCCTCTGGGACAGGGCCACCTCCCTCTGGGACAGAGCCACCTGTCGCTGGGACTGGGCCACCTGCCTCTGGGACAGAGCCACCTCCCTCTGGGACTGGGCCACCTCCCTCTGGGACAGGGCCACCTGTCTCTGGGACAGAGCCACCTCCCTCTGGGACAGAGCCACCTGTCTCTGGGACAGAGCCACCTGTCGCTGGGACTGGGCCACCAGCTTTTGTACCCAGAGGGTGGTTATGGTCTGGAACGCGCGGCCTGGGAGGGGGGTGAGGGTCTGGAACGCGCTGCCTGGGAGGGGGGTGAGGGTCTGGAACGCACTGCCTGGGAGGGTGGTGAGGGTCTGGAACACACGGCCTGGGAGGGTGGTGACGGTCTGGAACGCGCTGCCTGGGAGGGGGGTGAGGGTCTGGAACGCACTGCCTGGGAGGGTGGTGAGGGTCTGGAACGCGCTGCCTGGGAGGGTGGTGAGGGTCTGGAACGCGCTGCCTGGGAGGGTGGTGAGGGTCTGGAACGCACTGTCTGGGAGGGTGGTGAGGGTCTGGAACGCGCTGCCTGGGAGGGTGGTGAGGGTCTGGAACGCACTGTCTGGGAGGGGGGTGAGGGTCTGGAACGCGCTGCCTGGGAGGGTGGTGAGGGTCTGGGATGCGCTGCCTGGGAGGGTGGTGACGGTCTGGAACGCGCTGCCTGGGAGGGGGGTGAGGGTCTGGAACGCACTGCCTGGGAGGGTGGTGAGGGTCTGGAACGCGCTGCCTGGGAGGGTGGTGAGGGTCTGGAACGCGCTGCCTGGGAGGGTGGTGAGGGTCTGGAACGCACTGTCTGGGAGGGGGGTGAGGGTCTGGAACGCGCTGCCTGGGAGGGTGGTGAGGGTCTGGAACGCACTGCGTGGGAGGGGGGTGAGGGTCTGGAACGCGCTGCCTGGGAGGGGGGTGAGGGTCTGGAACACACTGCCTGGGAGGGGGGTGAGGGTCTGGAACACACGGCCTGGGAGGGGGGTGAGGGTCTGGAACACGCTGCCTGGGAGGGGGGTGAGGGTCTGGAACACACGGCCTGGGAGGGGGGTGAGGGTCTGGAACGCGCTGCCTGGGAGGGGGGTGAGGGTCTGGAACGCGCTGCCCGGGAGGGTGGTGAGGGTCTGGAACGCACGGCCTGGGAGGGGGGTGAGGGTCTGGAACACGCTGCCTGGGAGGGGAGTGAGGGTCTGGAACACACGGCCTGGGAGGGGGGTGAGGGTCTGGAACGCGCTGCCTGGGAGGGGGGTGAGGGTCTGGAACGCGCTGCCTGGGAGGGTGGTGAGGGTCTGGGACGCACTGTCTGGGAGGGTGGTGAGGGTCTGGAACGTGCTGCCTGGGACGGTGGTGAGGGTCTGGAACACACGGCCTGGGAGGGTGGTGAGGGTCTGGAACGCACGGCCTGGGAGGGTGGTGAGGGTCTGGAACGCACGGCCTGGGAGGGGGGGGAGAGGTGGGTTGCCTCACATCCTTTAAAAATACCCGGATGAGTATTTGGCACATCGGAACATTCGAGGCTGTGGGCCATGAGCTGGCCAATGGGATTGGGTGGGCAGGCCAGCTGTTTTTCAATGTCACGGCCTCTTCTACCCTGAATTATTCTGTGATTCTCTGAACATGCTGGTGATTCTCCTCTGCAGCCTCTCCATTGCAATCACATCCTTCCCAGAATGTGGTGGCCACATCTGTACCCAGTGCTCCAGCTGTGGCCTGACCGGTGTTTTGTACAGCTTCACATCTGCACCCAGTGCTCCAGCTGTGGCCTGACCGGTGTTCTGTACAGCTTCACATCTGTACCCAGTGCTCCAGCTGTGGCCTGACCGGTGTTCTGTACAGCTTCACATCTGCACCCAGTGCTCCAGCTGTGGCCTGACCGGTGTTCTGTACAGCTTCACATCTGCACCCAGTGCTCCAGCTGTGGCCTGACAGGTGTTTTGTACAGCTTCACATCTGTACCCAGTGCTCCAGCTGTGGCCTGACCGGTGTTTTGTACAGCTTCACATCTGCACCCAGTGCTCCAGCTGTGGCCTGACCGGTGTTCTGTACAGCTTCACATCTGCACCCAGTGCTCCAGCTGTGGCCTGACCGGTGTTCTGTACAGCTTCACATCTGCACCCAGTGCTCCAGCTGTGGCCTGACTGGTGTTTTGTACAGCTTCACATCTGCACCCAGTGCTCCAGCTGTGGCCTGACCGGTGTTCTGTACAGCTTCACATCTGCACCCAGTGCTCCAGCTGTGGCCTGACCGGTGTTCTGCACAGCTTCACATCTGCACCCAGTGCTCCAGCTGTGGCCTGACCGGTGTTCTGTACAGCTTCACATCTGCACCCAGTGCTCCAGCTGTGGCCTGACCGGTGTTCTGTACAGCTTCACATCTGCACCCAGTGCTCCAGCTGTGGCCTGACCGGTGTTGTGTACAGCTTCACATCTGCACCCAGTGCTCCAGCTGTGGCCTGACCGGTGTTGTGTACAGCTTCACATCTGCACCCAGTGCTCCAGCTGTGGCCTGACTGGTGTTCTGTGCAGCTTCACATCTGCACCCAGTGCTCCAGCTGTGGCCTGACCGGTGTTCTGTGCAGCTTCACCACAACCTCGCTGCTCTTATATTCTGAGCCTCGGTTAATAAAGGCCTGAATCACATAGGCTTTCTTTTTAAAAAAAATGTATTTTATTACAGACATGTATCAAAGCAAGTTACAGCAAATAAACATCCCGGGAAACATACTTCCCAACAGTCTGCACAGATTTCCCACATTTTTCACCCCCCCCCCCCCCCCCCCCCCAACGACGAACAGCTCCTCAAACACGGTCACAAACATCCCCCACCTATTCTCAAACTCCCCTGCTCAGCCCCTTCTCTAACCTCAGGAAGCCGTACAAGTCACCCAGCCAAGCCGCTACCCCCGGTGGCGATGCCGACCGCCACTCCAGCAAAATTTGTCGCTGTGCAATCAGAGAGACGAAGGCCACGACAGCGACCTTCCTCCTCTCCATGAGCTCCGGCTTCTCTGAAACCGGCACTTCTTGAGGTAAGCTGACAACGTGCCTTTGAAGCACTTCCTTTGTCCTCTTGTCCAGGATCCTTCCCTGAGTTGGGTGAAGAAGATTTGCTTTGGTGTTGGGACTTTGAGATCCTCAGCGGCCCAGCAGAGTTGGTTTTGGACGATCGTGGCCTCAATGCTGCTCCTGGCTCCTGCAAGGATGCTGATGATGAAGAGTAGACTTACAGGGTGGTAACTGGCCGAGTTGGATTTGTCCTGTTTCTTGTGTTCAGGACACAGCTGGGCAATTTACCCCATTGCCGGGTAGATGCCAGTGTTGTAGCTGCACTGGAACGGCTTGGCTAGGGGTGCGGCAAGTCATGGAGCACAAGTCTTCAGTACTCTTGCCGGGATATTGTCAGGGCCCACAGCCTTTGCAGTGTCCAGTGCCTTCAGCTGTTTCTCGATATCACCTGGAGTGAATCGTACTGGCTGAAGTCTGCCATCTGTGATGCTGGGGACCTCCGGAGGAGACCGAGATGGAGCATCTACTCTTGTTGAAGATGGCTGGAAATCCTTTCGCCTGATCGTTTGGACAGATGTGTGTTTGATGGTTGTTATTCTGATTCACGTTGACGAGCAGATGGATCTGGGGAAAGAGATTGACAAATCACAAAGTAATGAGGGACGTTAAGAGGGCCTTAAAGAGACAGGCGTCTGGGCAAGTTTCTCGAGGGGTAGGATTGAAAAGCGGCAGAATTCTGTCAAATTCCTACGGAGCTGAATCTGGCTGTGGAGAATTTACACGGTTCCCTTCTTGATTTTCCAACATTCCGACTGAGGCACAAGAGACGAGTGATAGAGACCATAGGGAATGGGAATAATGTGGGAATAATGTCCATTCACTCCGATAGGGAATGGGCAAAATGTCTATTCGCTCCGATAGGGAATGGGAATAACGTCCATTCGCTCCGATAGGGAATGGGAATAATGTCTATTCGCTCCGATAGGGAATGGGAATAATCTCCATTCGCTCCGATAGGGAATGGGGAGAATGTTGATTCGCTCCGATTGGGAATGGGATTAATCTCCATTCGCTCCGATAGGGAATGGGAATAACTTCCATTCGCTCCGATAGGGAATGAGAATAACTTCCATTCGCTCCGATAGGGAATGAGAATAATGTCCATTCGCTCCGATAGGGAATGGAAATAATGTCCATTCACCCCGATAGGGAATGGGAATAATGTCCATTCGCTCCGATTGGGAATGGGCAAAATGTCTATTCGCTCCGATAGGGAATGGGAATAACGTCCATTCACTCCGATAGGGAATGGGAATAATGTCCATTCGTTTAGACAGGGAATGGGAATAATGTCCATTCGCTCCAATACGGAATGGTGAGAATGTTGATTCGCTCCGATAGGGAATGGGGAGAATGTTGATTCGCTCCGATAGGGAATGGGGAGAATGTTGATTCGCTCCGATAGGGAATGGGAATAATGTCTATTCACTCCGATAGGGAATGGGAATAATGTCCATTCGCTCCGATAGGGAATATGGAGAATGTCCATTCGCTCCGATAGGGAATGGGAATAATGTCCATTTGTTCCGGTAGGGAATGGGGGTAATGTCAATTCGCTCCGATGGCGAATGGGAATAATGTACATTCGCTCCGATAGGGAATGGGAATAATGTCCATTCACTCCGATAGGGAATGGGAATAACATCCGTTCGCTCCGATAGGGAATGGGGGGGAATGTCCATTCTCCCCGATAGGGAACGCGAATAATGTCCATTCGCTCCGATAGGGAATGGGAATAATGTCCATTCACTCTGATAGGGAATGGGAAAAATGTCCATTCGCTCCGATAGGGAATGGAAATAATGTCCATTCACCCCGATAGGGAATGGGAATAATGTCCATTCGCTCCGATAGGGAATGGGGAGAATGTCCATTTGCTCCGATAGGGAATGGGAATAACGTCCATTCGCTCCGATAGGGAATGGGAATAATATCTATTCGCTCCGATAGGGAATGGGAATAATCTCCATTCGCTCCGATAGGGAATGGGGAGAATGTTGATTCGCTCCGATAGGGAATGGGAATAATGTCCATTCACTCCGATAGGGAATGGGAATAATGTCCATTCGCTCCGATAGGGAATATGGAGAATGTCCATTCGCTCCGATAGGGAATGGGAACAATGTCCATTCGCTCCGATAGGGAATGGGGAGAATGTAAATTTGCTCCGATAGGGAATGGGAATAATGTCCATTTGTTGCGATAGGGAATGGGGGTAATGTCCATTCGCTCCGATAGGGAATGGGAATAATGTCCATTCGCTCCGGTAGGGAATGGGAATAATGTCAATTTGCTCCGATAGGGAATGGGGGTAATGTCCATTCGCTCCGATAGGGAATGGGAATAATGTCCATTCGCTCCGATAGGGAATGGGAATAATGTCTATTCGCTCCGATAGGGAATGGGAATAACGTCCATTCGCTCCGATAGGGTATGGGAATAATGTCCATTCGCTCTGATAGTGAATGGGAATAATGTCCATTCACTCCGATAGGGAATGGGAATAATGTCCATTCGCTCCGATAGGGAATGGGAATAATGTCCATTCGCTCCGATAGGGAATGGGAATAACGTCCATTCGCTCCGATAGTGTATGGGAATAATGTCCATTCGCTCTGATAGTGAATGGGAATAATGTCCATTCACTCCGATAGGGAATGGGAATAATGTACATTCGCTCCGATAGGGAATGGGAATAATGTCCATTCGCTCCGTTTGGGAATGGGAATAACGTCCATTCGCTCCGATAGGGAATGGGAATAATGTCCATTCGCTCCGATAGGGAATGGGAATAACGTCCATTCGCTCCGATAGGGAATGGGAATAACGTCCATTCGCTCCGATAGGGTATGGGAATAATGTCCATTCGCTCCGATAGGGAATGGGAATAATGTCCATTCGCTCTGAATGGGGAAATGTCCATTCGCTCTGATAGGGAATGGGAATAATGTCCATTCGCTCCCATAGGGAATGGGAATAACGTCCATTCGCTCTGATAGGGAATGGGAATAATATCCATTCGCTCCGATAGGGAATGGGAATAACGTCCATTCGCTCCGATAGGGAATGGGAATAATGTCCATTCGTTTAGACAGGGAATGGGAATAATGTCCATTCGCTCCAATACGGAATGGTGAGAATGTTAATTCGCTCCGATAGGGAATGGGAATAATGTCCATTCACTCCGATAGGGAATGGGGAGAATGTTAATTCGCTCCGATAGGGAATGGGGAGAATGTTGATTCGCTCCGATCGGGAATGGGAATAATGTCCATTCACTCCGATAGGGAATGGGAATAATGTCCATTCGCTCCGATAGGGAATATGGAGAATTTCCATTCGCTCCGATAGGGAATGGGAATGATGCCCATGCGCTCCGATCGGGAATGGGAATAATGTCCATTCGCTCCGATAGGGAATGGGAATAATGTCCATTCGCTCCGATAGGGAATGGGAATGATGCCCATTCGCTCCGATCGGGAATGGAAATAATGTCCATTTGTTCCGGTAGGGAACGGGGAGAATGTAAATTCGCTCCGATGGCGAATGGGAATAATGTACATTCGCTCCGATAGGGAATGGGAATAATGTACATTCACTCCAATAGGGAATGGGAATAATGTCAATTCGCTCCGATAGGGAATGGGAATAATGTACATTCGCTCCGATAGGGAATGGGAATAATGTCAATTCGCTCCGATAGGGAATGGGGGTAATGTCCATTCGCTCCGATAGGGAATGGGAATAATGTCCATTCGCTCCGATAGGGAATGGGAATAATGTCCATTCGTTCCAAATGGGAATAATGTCCATTCGCTCCGAATGGGGGAATGTCCATTCGCTCCCATAGGGAATGGGAATAATGTACATTCGCTCCCATAGGGAATGGGAATAATGTTCATTCGCTCCGATAGGGATTGGGAATAATGTCCATTCGCTCTAAATGGTAATAATGTCCATTCGCTCCCATAGGGAATGGGAATAATGTCCATTCGCTCCCATAGGGAATGGGAATAATGTATATTTGCTCCGATAGGGAATGGGAACAATGTCCATTCGCTCCGATAGGGAATGGGATTAACGTCCATTCGCTCCGATAGGGAATGGGAATAATGTTCATTCGCCCCGATAGGTAATGGGGAGAATGTCCATTCGCTCCGAGAGGGAATGGGAATAGTGTCCATTCGCTCCAATACGGAATGGCGAGAATGTCAATTTGCTCCGATAAGGAATGGGAATAATGTCCATTCGCTCCGATAGTGAATGGGGGTAATGTCAATTCGCTCCGATAGGGAATGGGAATAATGTCCATTCGCTCCGATAGGGAATGGGAATATTGTCCATTCGTTGCGATAGGTAATGGGGGTAATGTCACTTCGCTCCGATACGGAATGGGAATAATGTACATTCGTTTAGACAGGGAATGGGAATAATGTCCATTCGCTCCAATACGGAATGGTGAGAATGTTAATTCGCTCCGATAGGGAATGGGAATAATGTCCATTCACTCCGATAGGGAATGGGGAGAATGTTAATTCGCTCCGATAGGGAATGGGGAGAATGTTGATTCGCTCCGATAGGGAATGGGAATAATGTCCGTTCACTCCGATAGGGAATGGGAATAATGTCCATTCGCTCCGATAGGGAATATGGAGAATTTCCATTCGCTCCGATAGGGAATGG
This sequence comes from Scyliorhinus torazame, assembly GCF_047496885.1. Lineage (NCBI taxonomy): Eukaryota > Metazoa > Chordata > Chondrichthyes > Carcharhiniformes > Scyliorhinidae > Scyliorhinus > Scyliorhinus torazame. Next base: position 365,773 of record NW_027307888.1, on the reverse strand, counting down.
GAATGATGCCCATGCGCTCCGATCGGGAATGGGAATAATGTCCATTCGCTCCGATAGGGAATGGGAATAATGTCCATTCGCTCCGATAGGGAATGGGAATGATGCCCATTCGCTCCGATCGGGAATGGAAATAATGTCCATTTGTTCCGGTAGGGAACGGGGAGAATGTAAATTCGCTCCGATAGGGAATGGGAATAATGTACATTCACTCCAATAGGGAATGGGAATAATGTCAATTCGCTCCGATAGGGAATGGGAATAATGTACATTCGCTCCGATAGGGAATGGGAATAATGTCAATTCGCTCCGATAGGGAATGGGGGTAATGTCCATTTGCTCCGATAGGGAATGGGAATAATGTCCATTCGCTCCGATAGGGAATGGGAATAATGTCCATTCGCTCCAAATGGGAATAATGTCCATTCGCTCCGAATGGGGGAATGTCCATTCGCTCCCATAGGGAATGGGAATAATGTATATTCGCTCCCATAGGGAATGGGAATAATGTTCATTCGCTCCGATAGGGATTGGGAATAATGTCCATTCGCTCCCATAGGGAATGGGAATAATGTCCATTCGCTCCCATAGGGAATGGGAATAATGTATATTTGCTCCGATAGGGAATGGGAACAATGTCCATTCGCTCCGATAGGGAATGGGATTAACGTCCATTCGCTCCGATAGGGAATGGGAATAATGTTCATTCGCCCCGATAGGTAATGGGGAGAATGTCCATTCGCTCCGATAGGGAATGGGAATAATGTCCATTCGCTCCAATACGGAATGGCGAGAATGTCAATTTGCTCCGATAAGGAATGGGAATAATGTCCATTCGCTCCGATAGTGAATGGGAATATTGTCCATTCGTTGCGATAGGTAATGGGGGTAATGTCACTTCGCTCCGATACGGACTGGGAATAATGTACATTCGCTCCGATAGGGAATGGGAATAATGTCCATTCGCTCCGATAGGGAATGGGAATAATGTCCATTCGCTCCGATAGGGAATGGGAATATTGTCCATTCGTTGCGATAGGTAATGGGGGTAATGTCACTTCGCTCCGATACGGAATGGGAATAATGTACATTCGCTCCGATAGGGAATGGAAAGAATGTCCATCCGTTCCGATAGGGAATGGGGAGAATGTGAATTCGCTCCGATGGGGAATGGGAATAATATCCATTCGTTGCGATAGGGAATGGGGTTAATGTCAATTCGCTCCGATAGGGAATGGGAATAATGTACATTCGCTCCGAATGGGGGAATGTCCATTCGCTCCCATAGGGAATGGGAATAATGTCCATTTGCTCCCATAGGGAATGTGAATAATGTCCATTTGCTCCCATAGGGAATGTGAATAATGTCCATTTGCTCCGATAGGGAATGGGAATAATGTCCATTCGCTCCGATAGGGAATGGGAATAACGTCCATTCGCTCCGATAGGGAATGGGAATAATGTCCATTCGCTCCGAAAGGGAATGGGAATAATGTCCATTCACTCTGATAGGGAATGGGAATAATGTCCAATCACCCCGATAGGGAATGGGAATAATGTCCATTCGCTCCGATAGGGAATGGGAATAACGTCCATTCGCTCCGATAGGGAATGGGAATAATGTCCATTCGCTCCGAAAGGGAATGGGAATAATCTCCATTCGCTCCGATAGGGAATGGGAATAACGTCCATTCGCTACGATAGTGGATGGGAATAATGTCCATTCGCTCCTATAGTGAATGGGGAGAATGTTGATTCGCTCCGATAGGGAATGGGAATAATGTCCATTCGCTACGATAGGGAACGGGGAGAATGTACATTCGCTCCGATTGGGAATGGGATTAATGTCCATTCACTCCAATAGGGAATGGGAATAATGTCCATTCTCTCCGATAGGGAATGGGAATAATGTCCATTCGCTCCGATAGGGAATGGGAATAATGTCCATTCGCTCCGATAGGGAATGGGAATAATGTCCGTTCGCTCTGATAGGGAATGGGAATAACGTCCATTCGTTCCGATAGGGAATGGGAATAACGTCCATTTGCTCCGATAGGGAATGGAAATAATGTCCATTCGCTCCAATAGGGAATGGGAATAATCTCCATTCGCTCCGATAGGGAATGGGGAGAATGTTGATTCGCTCCGATAGGGAACGGGGAGAATGTTGATTCGCTCCGATAGGGAATGGGATTAATGTCTATTCGCTCCAATAGGGAATGGGAATAATGTCCACTCTCTCCGATAGGGAATGGGAATAATGTCCATTCGCTCCGAATGGGGGAATGGGAAAAATGTCCATTCGCTCCAATAGGGAATGGGAATAATCTCCATTCGCTCCGATAGGGAATGGGGAGAATGTTGATTCGCTCCGATAGGGAACGGGGAGAATGTACATTCGCTACGAAAGGGAATGGGAATAATGTCCATTCGCTCCGATAGGGAATGGGAATAATGTCCATTCGCTCCGATAGGGAATGGGAATAATCTCCATTCGCTCCGATAGGGAATGGGGAGAATGTTGATTCGCTCCGATAGTGAATGGGGAGAATGTTGATTCGCTCCGATAGGGAACGGGGAGAATGTACATTCGCTACGAAAGGGAACGGGGAGAATGTACATTCGCTCCGATTGGGAATGGGATTAATGTCTATTCGCTCCAATAGGGAATGGGAATAATGTCCATTCGCTCCCATAGGGAATGGGAATAATGTCCATTCGCTCCGATAGGGAATGGGAATAATGTCCATTCGCTCCAAATTGGAATAATGTCCATTCGCTCCCATAGGGAATGGGAATAATGTCCAGTCGCTCCCATAGGGAATTTGAATAATGTCCATTCGCTCCGATAGGGTATGGGAATAATGTGCATTCGCTCCGATAGGGAATGGGAATAATGTCCATTCACTCTGATAGGGAATGGGAATAATGTGCATTCGCTCCGATAGGGAATGGGAATAATGTCCATTCGCTCCGAATGGGGGAATGGGAATAATGTCCATTCGCTCCCATAGGGAATGGGAATAATGTCCATTCGCTCCGATAGGGAATGGGAATAATGTCCATTCGCTCCAAATTGGAATAATGTCCATTCGCTCCCATAGGGAATGGGAATAATGTCCAGTCGCTCCCATAGGGAATTTGAATAATGTCCATTCGCTCCGATAGGGTATGGGAATAATGTGCATTCGCTCCGATAGGGAATGGGAATAATGTCCATTCACTCTGATAGGGAATGGGAATAATGTGCATTCGCTCCGATAGGGAATGGGAATAATGTCCATTCACTCTGATAGGGAATGGGAATAATGTCCATTCACCCCGATAGGGAATGGGAATAATGTCTATTCGCTCCGATAGTGGATGGGAATAATGTCCATTCGCTCCTATAGTGAATGGGGAGAATGTTGATTCGCTCCGATAGGGAATGGGAATAATGTCCATTCGCTACGATAGGGAACGGGGAGAATGTACATTCGCTCCGATTGGGAATGGGATTAATGTCCATTCACTCCAATAGGGAATGGGAATAATGTCCATTCTCTCCGATAGGGAATGGGAATAATGTCCATTCGCTCCGATAGGGAATGGGAATAATGTCCATTCGCTCCGATAGGGAATGGGAATAATGTCCGTTCGCTCTGATAGGGAATGGGAATAACGTCCATTCGTTCCGATAGGGAATGGGAATAACGTCCATTTGCTCCGATAGGGAATGGAAATAATGTCCATTCGCTCCAATAGGGAATGGGAATAATCTCCATTCGCTCCGATAGGGAATGGGGAGAATGTTGATTCGCTCCGATAGTGAATGGGGTGAATGTTGATTCGCTCCGATAGGGAATGGGAATAATGTCCATTCGCTACGAAAGGGAACGGGGAGAATGTACATTTGCTCCGATTGGGAATGGGATTAATGTCTATTCGCTCCAATAGGGAATGGGAATAATGTCCACTCTCTCCGATAGGGAATGGGAATAATGTCTATTCGCTCCGACAGGGAATGGGAATAATGTCCATTCGCTCCGAATGGGGGAATGGGAATAATGTCCATTCGCTCCGATAGGGAATGGGAATAATGTCCATTCGCTCCAAATTGGAATAATGTCCATTCGCTCCCATAGGGAATGGGAATAATGTCCATTCGCTCCGATTGGGAATGGGAATAATGTCCATTCGCTCCAAATTGGAATAATGTCCATTCGCTCCCATAGGGAATGGGAATAATGTCCATTCGCTCCAAATTGGAATAATGTCCATTCGCTCCGGGGAATGGGAATAATGTCCAGTCGCTCCCATAGGGAATTTGAATAATGTCCATTCGCTCCGATAGGGTATGGGAATAATGTGCATTCGCTCCGATAGGGAATGGGAATAATGTCCATTCACCCCGATAGGGAATGGGAATAATGTCCATTCGCTCCGATAGGGAATGGGAATAATGTCCATTCGCTCCGATAGGGAATGGGAATAATGTCTATTCGCTCCGAAAGGGAATGGGAATAATGTCCATTCGCTCCCATAGGGAATGGGAATAATGTCCATTCGCTCCGATAGGGAATGGGAATAATGTCTATTCGCTCCGATAGGGAATGGGAATAATGTCCATTCGCTCCGAAAGGGAATGGGAATAATCTCCATTCGCTTCGATTGGGAATGGGGAGAATGTTGATTCGCTCCGATAGGGAATGGGTAGAATGTTGATTCGCTCCGATACGGAATGGGAATAATGTCCATTCGCTACGATAGGGAACTGGGAGAATGTATATTCGCTACGATTGGGAATGGGATTAATGTCCATTCGCTCCGATAGGGAATGGGAATAATGTCCATTCGCTCCAAATGGGAATAATGTCCATTCGCTCCAATAGGGAATGGGAATAACGTCCCTTCGCTCCGATAGGGAATGGGAATAATGTCCATTCGCTCCGATAGGGAATGGGAATAACGTCCAATCGCTCCGATAGGGAATGGGAATAATGTCCATTCGCTCCAAATGGGAATAATGTCCATTCGCTCCGAATGGGGGAATGTCCATTCGCTCCCATAGGGAATGGGAATAATGTCCATTCGCTCCCATAGGGAATGGGAATAATGTCCATTCGCTCCGATAGGGAATGGGAATAATGTCCATTCGCTCCGATAGGGAATGGGAATAATGTACATTCGCTCCCATAGGGAATGGGAATAATGTCCATTCGCTCCGATAGGGAATGGGAATAATGTCCATTCGCTCCGATAGGGGATGGGAATAATGTCCATTCGCTCCGATCGGGAATGGGAATAATGTACATTCGCTCCGATAGGGAATGGGAATAATGTCCATTCGCTCCAAATGGGAATAATGTCCATTCGCTCCGAATGGGGGAATGTCCATTCGCTCCCATAGTGAATGGGAATAATGTCCATTCACTCCAATACGGAATGGGGAGAATGTTAATTTGCTCCGATAGGGAATGGGGAGAATGTCCATTCGCTCCGATAGGGAATGGGAATAATGTCCATTCGTTGCGATAGGTAATGGAAATAATATCTATTCGCTCCGATAGGGAATGGAAATAATGTCCATCCGTTCCGATAGGGAATGGGGAGAATGTAAATTCGCTCCGATAGGGAATGGGAATAATGTCCATTCGTTGCGATAGGGAAAGGGAATAATGTCCATTCGCTCCGATAGGGAATGGAAATAATGTCCATCCGTTCCGATAGGGAATGGGGAGGATGTAAATTCGCTCCGATAGGGAATGGGAATAATGTACATTCGCTCCGATAGGGAAAGGGAATAATGTCCATTCGCTCCGATAGGGAATGGGAATAATGTCCATTCGTTGCGATAGGTAATGGGGGTAATGTCAATTCGCTCCAATAGGGAATGGGAATAATGTACATTCGCTCCGCTAGGGAATGGGAATAATGTCCATTCGCTCCGATCGGGAATGGGAATAATGTACATTCTCTCCGATAGGGAATGGGAATAATGTCCATTCGCTCCAAATGGGAATAATGTCCATTCGCTCCGAATGGGGGAATGTCCATTCGCTCCCATAGTGAAAGGGAATAATGTCCATTCACTCCAATACGGAATGGGGAGAATGTTAATTCGCTCCGATAGGGAATGGGGAGAATGTCAATTCGCTCTGATAGGGAATGGGAATAATGTACATTCGCTCCGATAGGGAAAGGGAATAATGTCCATTCGCTCCGATAGGGAATGGAAATAATGTCCATCCGTTCCGATAGGGAATGGGAATAATGTCCATTCGTTCCGATAGGGAATGGGGAGAATGTAAATTCGCTCCGATAGGGAATGGGAATAATGTCCATTCGTTGCGATAGGGAAAGGGAATAATGTCCATTCGCTCCGATAGGGAATGGGGATAATGTCCATTCGCTCCGATAGGGAATGGAAATAATGTCCATCCGTTCCGATAGGGAATGGGGAGAATGTAAATTCGCTCCGATAGGGAATGGGAATAATGTCAATTTGCTCCGATAGGGAATGGGAACAATGTACATTCTCTCCGATAGGGTATGGGAATAATGTCCATTCGCTCCGATAGGGAATGGGAATAATGTCCATTCACCCCGATAGGGAATGGGAATAATGTCCATTCTCTCTGATATGGAATGGGAATAATGTCTATTCGTTGCGATAGGGAATGGGGTTAATGTCAATTCGCTCCGATAGGGAATGGGAATAATGTACATTCGCTCCGATAGGGAATGGGAATAATGTCCATTCGCTCCGATAGGGAATGGGAATAATGTCCATTCGCTCCGATAGGGAATGGGCAAAATGACCTTTCGCTCCGATAGGGAATGGGAATAACGTCCATTCGCTCCGATAGGGAATGGGAATAATGTCCATTCGCTCCGATAGGGAATGGGAATAATGTCCATTCGCTCCGAAAGGGAATGGGAATAATCTCCATTTGCTTCGATTGGGAATGGGGAGAATGTTGATTCGCTCTGATAGTGAATGGGGAGAATGTTGATTCGCTCCGATAGGGAATGGGAATAATGTCCATTCACTCCGATAGGGAATGGGAATAACGTCCATTCGCTTCGATAGGGAATGGGAATAATGTCCATTCGCTCCGATAGGGAATGGGAATAATCTCTATTCACTCCGATAGGGAATGGGGAGAATGTTGATTCGCTCCGATAGTGAATGGGAATAATGTCCATTCGCTCCGATAGGGAATGGGAATAATCTCTATTCACTCCGATAGGGAACGGGGAGAATGTACATTCGCTCCGATTGGGAATGGGATTAATGTCCATTCGCTCCGATAGGGAATGGGAATAACACCCATTCGCTCCGATAGGGAATGGGAATAATGTCTATTCGCTCCGATAGGGAATGGGAATAATGTCCGTTCGCTCTGATAGGGAATGGGAATAACGTCCATTCGTTCCAATAGGGAATGGGAATAACGTCCATTTGCTCCGATAGGGAATGGGAATAATGTCCATTCGCTCCAATAGGGAATGGGAATAATCTCCATTCGCTCCGATAGGGAATGGGAAGAATGTTGATTCGCTCCAATAGTGAATGGGGAGAATGTTGATTCGCTCCGATAGGGAATGGGAATAATGTCCATTCGCTACGATAGGGAACGGGGAGAATGTAAATTCGCTCCGATAGGGAATTGGAATAATGTCCATTCGTTGCGATAGGGAATGGGGGTAATGTCAATTCGCTCCGATAGGGAATGGGAATAATGTCCACTCTCTCCGATAGGGAATGGGAATAATGCCCATTCGCTCCCATAGGGAAAGGGAATAATGTCCATTCGCTCCCATAGGGAATGGGAAAAGTGTGCATTCGCTCCGATAGGGTATGGGAATAATGTCCATTCGCTCCGATAGGGAATGGGAACAATGTTGATTCGCTCCGATAGGGAACGGGGAGAATGTCCATTCGCTCCGATAGGGAATGGGAATAATGTCCATTCGTTCCGATAGGGAATGGGGAGAATGTAAATTCGCTCCGATAGGGAATTGGAATAATGTCCATTCGTTGCGATAGGGAATGGGGGTAATGTCAATTCGCTCCGATAGGGAATGGGAATAATGTACATTCGCTCGGATAGGGAATGGGGGTAATGTCCATTCGCTCCGATAGGGAATGGGAATAATGTCTATTCGCTCCGATAGGGAATGGGAATAATGTCCATTCACTCCGATAGGGAATGGGGAGAATGTTGATTCGCTCTGATAGTGAATGGGGAGAATGTTGATTCGCTCCGATAGGGAATGGGAATAATGTCCATTCGCTACGATAGGGAACGGGGAGAATGTACATTCGCTCCGATTGGGAATGGGATTAATGTCCATTCGCTCCGCTAGGGAATGGGAATAATGTCCATTCTCTCCGATAGGGAATGGGAATAACGTCCATTCGCTCCGATAGGGAATGGGAATAATGTCCATTCGCTCCGATAGGGAATGGGAATAACGTCCATTCGTTCCGATAGGGAATGGGCATAATGTCCATTCGCTCCGATAGGGAATGGGAATAATGTCCATTCGCTCCAAATGGGAATAATGTCCATTCGCTCTGAATGGGGGAATGTCCATTCGCTCCAAATGGGAATAATGTCCATTCGCTCCGAATGGGACAATGTCCATTCGCTCCCATAGGGAATGGGAATAATGTCCATTCGCTCCGATAGGGAATGGGAATAATGTCCATTCGCTCCGATAGGGAATGGTAATAATGTCCATTTGCTCCCATAGGGAATGTGAATAATGTCCATTTGCTCCCATAGGGAATGTGAATAATGTCCATTTGCTCCGATAGGGAATGGGAATAATGTCCATTCGCTCCGATAGGGAATGGGAATAACGTCCATTCGCTCCGATAGGGAATGGGAATAATGTCCATTCGCTCCGAAAGGGAATGGGAATAATGTCCATTCACTCTGATAGGGAATGGGAATAATGTCCAATCACCCCGATAGGGAATGGGAATAATGTCCATTCGCTCCGATAGGGAATGGGAATAACGTCCATTCGCTCCGATAGGGAATGGGAATAATGTCCATTCGCTCCGAAAGGGAATGGGAATAATCTCCATTCGCTCCGATAGGGAATGGGAATAACGTCCATTCGCTACGATAGTGGATGGGAATAATGTCCATTCGCTCCTATAGTGAATGGGGAGAATGTTGATTCGCTCCGATAGGGAATGGGAATAATGTCCATTCGCTACGATAGGGAACGGGGAGAATGTACATTCGCTCCGATTGGGAATGGGATTAATGTCCATTCACTCCAATAGGGAATGGGAATAATGTCCATTCTCTCCGATAGGGAATGGGAATAATGTCCATTCGCTCCGATAGGGAATGGGAATAATGTCCATTCGCTCCGATAGGGAATGGGAATAATGTCCGTTCGCTCTGATAGGGAATGGGAATAACGTCCATTCGTTCCGATAGGGAATGGGAATAACGTCCATTTGCTCCGATAGGGAATGGAAATAATGTCCATTCGCTCCAATAGGGAATGGGAATAATCTCCATTCGCTCCGATAGGGAATGGGGAGAATGTTGATTCGCTCAGATAGGGAACGGGGAGAATGTTGATTCGCTCCGATAGGGAATGGGATTAATGTCTATTCGCTCCAATAGGGAATGGGAATAATGTCCACTCTCTCCGATAGGGAATGGGAATAATGTCCATTCGCTCCGAATGGGGGAATGGGAATAATGTCCATTCGCTCCAATAGGGAATGGGAATAATCTCCATTCGCTCCGATAGGGAATGGGGAGAATGTTGATTCGCTCCGATAGGGAACGGGGAGAATGTACATTCGCTACGAAAGGGAATGGGAATAATGTCCATTCGCTCCGATAGGGAATGGGAATAATGTCCATTCGCTCCGATAGGGAATGGGAATAATCTCCATTCGCTCCGATAGGGAATGGGGAGAATGTTGATTCGCTCCGATAGGGAACGGGGAGAATGTACATTCGCTACGAAAGGGAACGGGGAGAATGTACATTCGCTCCGATTGGGAATGGGATTAATGTCTATTCGCTCCAATAGGGAATGGGAATAATGTCCACTCTCTCCGATAGGGAATGGGAATAATGTCCATTCGCTCCGAATGGGGGAATGGGAATAATGTCCATTCGCTCCCATAGGGAATGGGAATAATGTCCATTCGCTCCGATAGGGAATGGGAATAATGTCCATTCGCTCCAAATTGGAATAATGTCCATTCGCTCCCATAGGGAATGGGAATAATGTCCAGTCGCTCCCATAGGGAATTTGAATAATGTCCATTCGCTCCGATAGGGTATGGGAATAATGTGCATTCGCTCCGATAGGGAATGGGAATAATGTCCATTCACTCTGATAGGGAATGGGAATAATGTGCATTCGCTCCGATAGGGAATGGGAATAATGTCCATTCACTCTGATAGGGAATGGGAATAATGTCCATTCACCCCGATAGGGAATGGGAATAATGTCTATTCGCTCCGATAGTGGATGGGAATAATGTCCATTCGCTCCTATAGTGAATGGGGAGAATGTTGATTCGCTCCGATAGGGAATGGGAATAATGTCCATTCGCTACGATAGGGAACGGGGAGAATGTACATTCGCTCCGATTGGGAATGGGATTAATGTCCATTCACTCCAATAGGGAATGGGAATAATGTCCATTCTCTCCGATAGGGAATGGGAATAATGTCCATTCGCTCCGATAGGGAATGGGAATAATGTCCATTCGCTCCGATAGGGAATGGGAATAATGTCCGTTCGCTCTGATAGGGAATGGGAATAACGTCCATTCGTTCCGATAGGGAATGGGAATAACGTCCATTTGCTCCGATAGGGAATGGAAATAATGTCCATTCGCTCCAATAGGGAATGGGAATAATCTCCATTCGCTCCGATAGGGAATGGGGAGAATGTTGATTCGCTCCGATAGTGAATGGGGTGAATGTTGATTCGCTCCGATAGGGAATGGGAATAATGTCCATTCGCTACGAAAGGGAACGGGGAGAATGTACATTTGCTCCGATTGGGAATGGGATTAATGTCTATTCGCTCCAATAGGGAATGGGAATAATGTCCACTCTCTCCGATAGGGAATGGGAATAATGTCTATTCGCTCCGACAGGGAATGGGAATAATGTCCATTCGCTCCGAATGGGGGAATGGGAATAATGTCCATTCGCTCCGATAGGGAATGGGAATAATGTCCATTCGCTCCAAATTGGAATAATGTCCATTCGCTCCCATAGGGAATGGGAATAATGTCCATTCGCTCCGATAGGGAATGGGAATAATGTCCATTCGCTCCAAATTGGAATAATGTCCATTCGCTCCGGGGAATGGGAATAATGTCCAGTCGCTCCCATAGGGAATTTGAATAATGTCCATTCGCTCCGATAGGGTATGGGAATAATGTGCATTCGCTCCGATAGGGAATGGGAATAATGTCCATTCACCCCGATAGGGAATGGGAATAATGTCCATTCGCTCCGATAGGGAATGGGAATAATGTCCATTCGCTCCAAATTGGAATAATGTCCATTCGCTCCCATAGGGAATGGGAATAATGTCCATTCGCTCCAAATTGGAATAATGTCCATTCGCTCCGGGGAATGGGAATAATGTCCAGTCGCTCCCATAGGGAATTTGAATAATGTCCATTCGCTCCGATAGGGTATGGGAATAATGTGCATTCGCTCCGATAGGGAATGGGAATAATGTCCATTCACCCCGATAGGGAATGGGAATAATGTCCATTCGCTCCGATAGGGAATGGGAATAATGTCCATTCGCTCCGATAGGGAATGGGAATAATGTCTATTCGCTCCGAAAGGGAATGGGAATAATGTCCATTCGCTCCCATAGGGAATGGGAATAATGTCCATTCGCTCCAATAGGGAATGGGAATAATGTCTATTCGCTCCGATAGGGAATGGGAATAATGTCCATTCGCTCCGAAAGGGAATGGGAATAATCTCCATTCGCTTCGATTGGGAATGGGGAGAATGTTGATTCGCTCCAATAGGGAATGGGTAGAATGTTGATTCGCTCCGATACGGAATGGGAATAATGTCCATTCGCTACGATAGGGAACTGGGAGAATGTATATTCGCTACGATTGGGAATGGGATTAATGTCCATTCGCTCCGATAGGGAATGGGAATAATGTCCATTCGCTCCAAATGGGAATAATGTCCATTCGCTCCAATAGGGAATGGGAATAACGTCCCTTCGCTCCGATAGGGAATGGGAATAATGTCCATTCGCTCCGATAGGGAATGGGAATAACGTCCAATCGCTCCGATAGGGAATGGGAATAATGTCCATTCGCTCCAAATGGGAATAATGTCCATTCGCTCCGAATGGGGGAATGTCCATTCGCTCCCATAGGGAATGGGAATAATGTCCATTCGCTCCCATAGGGAATGGGAATAATGTCCATTCGCTCCGATAGGGAATGGGAATAATGTCCATTCGCTCCGATAGGGAATGGGAATAATGTACATTCGCTCCCATAGGGAATGGGAATAATGTCCATTCGCTCCGATAGGGAATGGGAATAATGTCCATTCGCTCCGATAGGGAATGGGAATAATGTCCATTCGCTCCGATCGGGAATGGGAATAATGTACATTCGCTCCGATAGGGAATGGGAATAATGTCCATTCGCTCCAAATGGGAATAATGTCCATTCGCTCCGAATGGGGGAATGTCCATTCGCTCCCATAGTGAATGGGAATAATGTCCATTCACTCCAATACGGAATGGGGAGAATGTTAATTTGCTCCGATAGGGAATGGGGAGAATGTCCATTCGCTCCGATAGGGAATGGGAATAATGTCCATTCGTTGCGATAGGTAATGGAAATAATATCTATTCGCTCCGATAGGGAATGGAAATAATGTCCATCCGTTCCGATAGGGAATGGGGAGAATGTAAATTCGCTCCGATAGGGAATGGGAATAATGTCCATTCGTTGCGATAGGGAATGGGAATAATGTCCATTCGCTCCGATAGGGAATGGAAATAATGTCCATCCGTTCCGATAGGGAATGGGGAGGATGTAAATTCGCTCCGATAGGGAATGGGAATAATGTACATTCGCTCCGATAGGGAAAGGGAATAATGTCCATTCGCTCCGATAGGGAATGGGAATAATGTCCATTCGTTGCGATAGGTAATGGGGGTAATGTCAATTCGCTCCAATAGGGAATGGGAATAATGTACATTCGCTCCGCTAGGGAATGGGAATAATGTCCATTCGCTCCGATCGGGAATGGGAATAATGTACATTCGCTCCGATAGGGAATGGGAATAATGTCCATTCGCTCCAAATGGGAATAATGTCCATTCGCTCCGAATGGGGGAATGTCCATTCGCTCCCATAGTGAATGGGAATAATGTCCATTCACTCCAATACGGAATGGGGAGAATGTTAATTCGCTCCGATAGGGAATGGGGAGAATGTCAATTCGCTCTGATAGGGAATGGGAATAATGTACATTCGCTCCGATAGGGAAAGGGAATAATGTCCATTCGCTCCGATAGGGAATGGAAATAATGTCCATCCGTTCCGATAGGGAATGGGAATAATGTCCATTCGTTCCGATAGGGAATGGGGAGAATGTAAATTCGCTCCGATAGGGAATGGGAATAATGTCCATTCGTTGCGATAGGGAAAGGGAATAATGTCCATTCGCTCCGATAGGGAATGGGGATAATGTCCATTCGCTCCAATAGGGAATGGAAATAATGTCCATCCGTTCCGATAGGGAATGGGGAGAATGTAAATTCGCTCCGATAGGGAATGGGAATAATGTCAATTTGCTCCGATAGGGAATGGGAACAATGTACATTCTCTCCGATAGGGTATGGGAATAATGTCCATTCGCTCCGATAGGGAATGGGAATAATGTCCATTCACCCCGATAGGGAATGGGAATAATGTCCATTCTCTCTGATATGGAATGGGAATAATGTCTATTCGTTGCGATAGGGAATGGGGTTAATGTCAATTCGCTCCGATAGGGAATGGGAATAATGTACATTCGCTCCGATAGGGAATGGGAATAATGTCCATTCGCTCCGATAGGGAATGGGCAAAATGACCTTTCGCTCCGATAGGGAATGGGAATAACGTCCATTCGCTCCGATAGGGAATGGGAATAATGTCCATTCGCTCCGATAGGGAATGGGAATAATGTCCATTCGCTCCGAAAGGGAATGGGAATAATCTCCATTCGCTTCGATTGGGAATGGGGAGAATGTTGATTCGCTCTGATAGTGAATGGGGAGAATGTTGATTCGCTCCAATAGGGAATGGGAATAATGTCCATTCACTCCGATAGGGAATGGGAATAACGTCCATTCGCTTCGATAGGGAATGGGAATAATGTCCATTCGCTCCGATAGGGAATGGGAATAATCTCTATTCACTCCGATAGGGAATGGGGAGAATGTTGATTCGCTCCGATAGTGAATGGGAATAATGTCCATTCGCTCCGATAGGGAATGGGAATAATCTCTATTCACTCCGATAGGGAACGGGGAGAATGTACATTCGCTCCGATTGGGAATGGGATTAATGTCCATTCGCTCCGATAGGGAATGGGAATAACACCCATTCGCTCCGATAGGGAATGGGAATAATGTCTATTCGCTCCGATAGGGAATGGGAATAATGTCCGTTCGCTCTGATAGGGAATGGGAATAACGTCCATTCGTTCCAATAGGGAATGGGAATAACGTCCATTTGCTCCGATAGGGAATGGGAATAATGTCCATTCGCTCCAATAGGGAATGGGAATAATCTCCATTCGCTCCGATAGGGAATGGGAAGAATGTTGATTCGCTCCAATAGTGAATGGGGAGAATGTTGATTCGCTCCGATAGGGAATGGGAATAATGTCCATTCGCTACGATAGGGAACGGGGAGAATGTAAATTCGCTCCGATAGGGAATTGGAATAATGTCCATTCGTTGCGATAGGGAATGGGGGTAATGTCAATTCGCTCCGATAGGGAATGGGAATAATGTCCACTCTCTCCGATAGGGAATGGGAATAATGCCCATTCGCTCCCATAGGGAAAGGGAATAATGTCCATTCGCTCCCATAGGGAATGGGAAAAGTGTGCATTCGCTCCGATAGGGTATGGGAATAATGTCCATTCGCTCCGATAGGGAATGGGAACAATGTTGATTCGCTCCGATAGGGAACGGGGAGAATGTCCATTCGCTCCGATAGGGAATGGGAATAATGTCCATTCGTTCCGATAGGGAATGGGGAGAATGTAAATTCGCTCCGATAGGGAATTGGAATAATGTCCATTCGTTGCGATAGGGAATGGGGGTAATGTCAATTCGCTCCGATAGGGAATGGGAATAATGTACATTCGCTCGGATAGGGAATGGGGGTAATGTCCATTCGCTCCGATAGGGAATGGGAATAATGTCTATTCGCTCCGATAGGGAATGGGAATAATGTCCATTCACTCCGATAGGGAATGGGGAGAATGTTGATTCGCTCTGATAGTGAATGGGGAGAATGTTGATTCGCTCCGATAGGGAATGGGAATAATGTCCATTCGCTACGATAGGGAACGGGGAGAATGTACATTCGCTCCGATTGGGAATGGGATTAATGTCCATTCGCTCCGCTAGGGAATGGGAATAATGTCCATTCTCTCCGATAGGGAATGGGAATAACGTCCATTCGCTCCGATAGGGAATGGGAATAATGTCCATTCGCTCCGATAGGGAATGGGAATAACGTCCATTCGTTCCGATAGGGAATGGGCATAATGTCCATTCGCTCCGATAGGGAATGGGAATAATGTCCATTCGCTCCAAATGGGAATAATGTCCATTCGCTCCGAATGGGGGAATGTCCATTCGCTCCAAATGGGAATAATGTCCATTCGCTCTGAATGGGACAATGTCCATTCGCTCCCATAGGGAATGGGAATAATGTCCATTCGCTCCGATAGGGAATGGGAATAATGTCCATTCGCTCCGATAGGGAAAGGGAATAATGTTCATTTGCTCCGATAGGGAATGGGAATAATGTCCATTCGCTCCGATAGGGAATGGGAATAATGTCCATTCGCTCCGATAGGGAATGGGAATAATGTCCATTCGCTCCGATAGGGAATGGGAATAATGTCCATTCGCTCCGATAGGGAATGGGAATAATGTCCATTCGCTCCCATAGGGAATGGGAATAATGTCCATTCGCTCCGATAGGGAATGGGAATAATGTCCATTCGCTCCGATAGGGAATGGGAATAATGTCCATTCGCTCCGATAGGGAATGGGAATAATGTCCATTCGCTGCGATAGGGAATGGGAATAATGTCCATTCGCTCCAAATGGGAATAATGTCCATTCGCTCCGAATGGGACAATGTCCATTCGCTCCCATAGGGAATGGGAATAATGTCCATTCGCTCCGATAGGGAATGGGAATAATGTCCATTCGCTCCGATAGGGAATGGGAATAATGTCCATTCGGTCCGATAGGGAATGGGAATAATGTCTATTCGCTCCCATAGGGAATGGGAATAATGTACATTTGCTCCGATAGGGAATGGGAATAATGTCCATCCGTTACGATAGGGAATGGGGAGAATGTAAATTCGCTCCGATAGGGAATGGGAATAATGTCCATTCGTTGCGACAGGGAATGTGGTTAATGTCAATTCGCTCCGATAGGGAATGGGAATAATGTCCATTCGCTCCGATAGGGTATGGGAATAATGTCCATTCGCTCCGATAGGGAATGGGAATAATGTCCATTCACTCTGATAGGGAATGGGAATAATGTCCATTCACCCCGATAGGGAATGGGAATAATGATAATTCGTTCCGATCGGGATTGGGATTAACGTCCATTCGCTCCGATAGGGAATGGGAATAAAGTCCATTTGCTTCGAAAGGCAATGGGAATAATCTCCTTTCGCTTCGATAGGGAATGGGGAGAATGTTGATTCGCTCCGATAGGGAATGGGAACAATGTCCATTCACTCCGCTAGGGAATGGGAATAATGTCCATTCTCTCCGATAGGGAATGGGAATAACGTCCATTCGCTCCGATAGGGAATGGGAATAATGTCCATTCGCTCCGATAGGGAATGGGAATAATGTCCATTCGCTCCGATAGGGAATGGGAATAACGTCCATTCGTTCCGATAGGGAATGGGCATAATGTCCATTCGCTCCGATAGGGAATGGGAATAATGTCCATTCGCTCCAAATGGGAATAATGTCCATTCGCTCCGAATGGGGGAATGTCCATTCGCTGCCATAGGGAATGGGAATAATGTCCATTCGCTCCGAAAGGGAATGGGAATAATGTCCATTCGCTGCGATAGGGAATGGGAATAATGTCCATTCGCTCCAAATGGGAATAATGTCCATTCGCTCCGAATGGGACAATGTCCATTCGCTCCCATAGGGAATGGGAATAATGTCCATTCGCTCCGATAGGGAATGGGAATAATGTCCATTCGCTCCGATAGGGAATGGGAATAATGTTCATTTGCTCCGATAGGGAATGGGAATAATGTCCATTCGCTCCGATAGGGAATGGGAATAATGTCCATTCTCTCCGATAGGGAATGGGAATAATGTCCATTCGCTCCGATAGGGAATGGGAATAATGTCCATTCGCTCCGATAGGGAATGGGAATAATGTCCATTCGCTCCCATAGGGAATGGGAATAATGTCCATTCGCTCCGATAGGGAATGGGAATAATGTCCATTCGCTCCGATAGGGAATGGGAATAATGTCCATTCGCTCCGATAGGGAATGGGAATAATGTCCATTCGCTCCGATAGGGAATGGGAATAATGTCCATTCGCTGCGATAGGGAATGGGAATAATGTCCATTCGCTCCAAATGGGAATAATGTCCATTCGCTCCGAATGGGACAATGTCCATTCGCTCCCATAGGGAATGGGAATAATGTCCATTCGCTCCGATAGGGAATGGGAATAATGTCCATTCGCTCCGATAGGGAATGGGAATAATGTCCATTCGGTCCGATAGGGAATGGGAATAATGTCTATTCGCTCCCATAGGGAATGGGAATAATGTATATTTGCTCCGATAGGGAATGGGAATAATGTCCATCCGTTACGATAGGGAATGGGGAGAATGTAAATTCGCTCCGATAGGGAATGGGAATAATGTCCATTCGTTGCGACAGGGAATGTGGTTAATGTCAATTCGCTCCGATAGGGAATGGGAATAATGTCCATTCGCTCCGATAGGGTATGGGAATAATGTCCATTCGCTCCGATAGGGAATGGGAATAATGTCCATTCACTCTGATAGGGAATGGGAATAATGTCCATTCACCCCGATAGGGAATGGGAATAATGATAATTCGTTCCGATCGGGATTGGGATTAACGTCCATTCGCTCCGATAGGGAATGGGAATAATGTCCATTTGCTTCGAAAGGCAATGGGAATAATCTCCTTTCGCTTCGATAGGGAATGGGGAGAATGTTGATTCGCTCCGATAGGGAATGGGAACAATGTCCATTCGCTCCGATAGGGAATGGGAATAATGTCCATTCGCTCCGAAAGGGAAAGGGAATAATCTCCATTCGCTCCGATAGGGAATGGGGAGAATGTTGATTCGCTCTGATAGTGAATGGGGAGAATGTTGATTCGCTCCGATAGGGAATGGGAATAATGTCCATTCGCTACGATAGGGAATGGGATTAATGTCTATTCGCTCCGATAGGGAATGGGAATTATGTCCATTCGCTCCGATAGGGAATGGGAATAACGTCCATTCGTTCCGATAGGGAATGGGAATAATGTCTATTCGCTCCGATAGGGAATGGGAATAATTTCCATTCGCTACGATAGGGAACGGGGAGAATGTACATTCGCTCCGATTGGGAATGGGATTAATGTCCATTCATTCCGATAGGGAATGGGAATAATGTCCACTCTCTCCGATAGGGAATGGGAATAACGTCCATTTGCTCCGATAGGGAATGGGAATAATGTCCATTCGCTCCGATAGGGAATGGGAATAACGTCCATTCGCTCCAAATGGGAATAATGTCCATTCACTCTGATAGGGAATGGGAATAATGTCCATTCGCTCCGATAGGGAATGGGAATAATGTTCATTTGCTCCGATAGGGAATGGGAATAATGTCCATTCGCTCCGATAGGGAATGGGAATAATGTCTATTCGCTCCCATAGGGAATGGGAATAATGTATATTTGCTCCGATAGGGAATGGGAATAATGTCCATTCGCTCCGATAGGGAATGGGAACAATGACCATTCGCTCCGATAGGGAATGGGAATAATGTCCACTCTCTCCGATAGGGAATGGGAACAACGTCCATTTGCTCCGATAGGGAATGGGAATAATGTCTATTCGCTCCGATAGGGAATGGAAATAATGTCCATCCGTTATGATAGGGAATGGGGAGAATGTAAATTCGCTCCGATAGGGAATGGGAATAATGTCCATTCGTTGCGACAGGGAATGTGGTTAATGTCAATTCGCTCCGATAGGGAATGGGAATAATGTCCATTCGCTCCGATAGGGAATGGGAATAATGTCCATTCGCTACGATAGGGAACGGGGAGAATGTACATTCGCTCCGATTGGGAATGGGATTAATGTCCATTCATTCCGATAGGGAATGGGAATAATGTCCACTCTCTCCGATAGGGAATGGGAACAACGTCCATTTGCTCCGATAGGGAATGGGAATAATGTCTATTCGCTCCGATAGGGAATGGGAATAATGTCCATTCGCTCCAAATGGGAATAATGTCCATTCACTCTGATAGGGAATGGGAATAATGTCCATTCGCTCCGATAGGGAATGGGAATAATGTTCATTTGCTCCGATAGGGAATGGGAATAATGTCCATTCGCTCCGATAGGGAATGGGAATAATGTCTATTCGCTCCCATAGGGAATGGGAATAATGTACATTTGCTCCGATAGGGAATGGGAATAATGTCCATTCGCTCCGATAGGGAATGGGAACAATGACCATTCGCTCCGATAGGGAATGGGAATAACGTTCATTCGCCCCGATAGGGAATGGGAATAATGTCCATTCGCTCCGATAGGGAATGGAAATAATGTCCATCCGTTATGATAGGGAATGGGGAGAATGTAAATTCGCTCCGATAGGGAATGGGAATAATGTCCATTCGTTGCGACAGGGAATGTGGTTAATGTCAATTCGCTCCGATAGGGAATGGGAATAATGTCCATTTGCTCCGATAGGGAATGGGAATAATGTCCATTCGCACCGATAGGGAATGGGAATAATGTCCATTCGCTCCGATAGGGAATGGGAATAATGTCCATTCACTCTGATAGGGAATGGGAATAATGTCCATTCACCCCGATAGGGAATGGGAATAATGTCCATTCACCCCGATAGGGAATGGGAATAATGTCCATTCACCCCGATAGGGAATTGGAATAATGTCCATTCGCTCCCATAGGGCATGGGAATAATGTCCATTCGCTCCGATAGGAAATAGGAATAATGTCCATTTGCTCCCATAGGGAATGGGAATAATGTCCATTCGCTCCGATAGGGAATGGGAATAACGTCCATTCGCTCCGAATGGGGGAATGTCCATTCGCTCCCATAGGGAATGGGAATAATGTCCATTCGCTCCCATAGGGAATGGGAATAATTTCCATTCGCTCCGATAGGTTATGGGAATAATGTCCATTCGCTCCCATAGGGAATGGGAATAATTTCCATTCGCTCCGATAGGTAATGGGAATAATGTCCATTCGCTCCGATAGGGAATGGGAATAATGTCCATTCGCTCCAAATGGGAATAATGTCCATTCGCTCCGAATGGGGGAATGTTCATTCGCTCCCATAGGGAATGGTAATAATGTCCATTCGCTCCCATAGGGAATGGGAATAATGTACATTTGCTCCGATAGGGAATGGGAACAATGTCTATTCGCTCCGATAGGGAATGGGATTAACTTCCATTCGCTCCCATAGGGAATGGGAATAATGTACATTTGCTCCGATAGGGAATGGGATTAACGTCCATTCGCTCCAATAGGGAATGGGAATAATGTTCATTCGCCCCGATAGGTAATGGGGAGAATGTCCATTTGCTCCGATAGGGAATGGGAATAGTGTCCATTCGCTCCAATACGGAATGGCGAGAATGTCAATTTGCTCCGATAGGGAATGGGGAGAATGTTGATTCGCTCCGATAGTGAATGGGGAGAATGTCCATTCGCTCCGATAGGGAATTGGAATATTGTGCATTCGTTGCGATAGGTAATGGGGGTAATGTAACTTCGCTCCGATAGGGAATGGAAATAATGTCCATCCGTTCCGATAGGGAATGGGGAGAATGTAAATTCGCTCCGATAGGGAATGGGAATAATGTCCATTCGTTGCGATAGGGAATGGGGGTAATGTCAATTCGCTCCGATATGGAATGGGAATAATGTACATTCGCTCCGATAGGGAATGGGAATAATGTCCATTCGCTCCGAATGGGAATAATGTCCATTCGCTCCCATAGGGAATGGGAATAATGTCCATTCGCTCCCATAGGGAATGTGAATAATGTCCATTCGCTCCGATAGGGTATGGGAATAATGTGCATTCGCTCCGATAGGGAATGGGAATAATGTCCATTCACTCTGATAGGGAATGGGAATAATGTCCAATCACCCCGATAGGGAATGGGAATAATGTCCATTCGCTCCGATAGGGAATGGGAAAAATGTCCATTCGCTCCGACAGGGAATGGGAATAACGTCCATTCGCTCCGATAGGGAATGGGAATAATGTCCATTCGCTCCGAAAGGGAATGGGAATAATCTCCATTCGCTCCGATAGGGAATGGAAATAACGTCCATTCGCTACGATAGGGAATGGGAATAATGTCCATTCGCTCCGAAAGGGAATGGGAATAATCTCCATTCGCTCCGATAGGGAATGGGGAGAATGTTAATTCGCTCCGATAGTGGATGGGGAGAATGTTGATTCGCTCCGATAGGGAATGGGAATAATGTCCATTCGCTCCGATAGGGAATGGGAATAATGTCCATTCGCTACGATAGGGAACGGGGAGAATGTACATTCGCTCCAATTGGGAATGGGATTAATGTCCATTCGCTCCGATAGGGAATGGGAATAATGTCCATTCGCTCCGATAGGGAATGGGAATAATGTCCATTCGCTCCGATAGGGAATGGGAATAATGTCCGTTCGCTCTGATAGGGAATGGGAATAACGTCCATTCGTTCCGATAGGGAATGGGAATAACGTCCATTTGCTCCGATAGGGAATGGGAATAATGTCCATTCGCTACGATAGGGAACGGGAATAATGTCCATTCGCTCTGATAGGGAATGGGAATAATGTCCATTCGCTCCGATAGGGAATGGGAATAATGTCCGTTCGCTCTGATAGGGAATGGGAATAATGTCCATTCGCTCCGATAGGGAATGGGAATAACGTCCATTTGCTCCGATAGGGAATGGGAATAATGTCCATTCGCTCCAATAGGGAATGGGAATAATCTCCATTCGCTCCGATAGGGAATGGGGAGAATGTTGATTCGGTCCGATAGTGAATGGGGAGAATGTTGATTCGCTCCGATAGGGAATGGGAATAATGTACATTCGCTCCGATAGGGAATGGGGGTGATGTCTTTTCGCTCCGATAGGGTATGGAAATAATGTCCATTCGCTCCGATAGGGAATGGGAATAATGTCCATTCGCTACGATAGGGAACGGGGAGAATGTACATTCGCTCCGATTGGGAATGGGATTAATGTCTATTCGCTCCAATAGGGAATGGGGATAATGTCCACTCTCACCGATAGGGAATGGGAATAATGTCTATTCGCGCCGATAGGGAATGGGAATAATGTCCATTCGCTCCGAATGGGAATAATGTCCATTCGCTCCCATAGGGAATGGGAATAATGTCCATTTGCTCCGATAGGGAATGGGAATAATGTCCATTCACTCCAAATTGGAATAATGTCCATTCGCTCCGAATGGGGGAATGTCCATTCGCTCCCATAGGGAATGGGAATAATGTCCAGTCGCTCCCATAGGGAATTTGAATAATGTCCATTCGCTCCGATAGGGTATGGGAATAATGTGCATTCGCTCCGATAGGGAATGGGAATAATGTCCATTCACTCTGATAGGGAATGGGAATAATGTCCATTCGTTGCGATAGGGAATGGGGTTAATGTCAATTCGCTCCGATAGGGAATGGGAATAATGTCCATTCGCTCCGATAGGGAATGGGAATAATGTCCATTCGCTCCGATAGGGTATGGGAATAATGTCCATTCGCTCCGATAGGGAATGGGATTAATGTCCATTCGCTCGAATACAGAATGGGGAGAATGTCAATTCGCTCCGCTAGGGAATGGGGAGAATGTTGATTCGCTCCGATAGGGAATGGGATTAATGTCCATTCGCTCTGATAGGGAATGGGAATAATGTCCATTCGCTCCGATAGGGAATGGGAATAATGCCCATTCGCTCCAATAGGGAATGAGAATAACGTCCATTCATTCCGATAGGGAATGGGAATAACGTCCATTCGCTCTGATAGCGAATGGGAATAATCTCCATTCGCTCCGATAGGGAATGGGGAGAATGTTGATTCGCTCCGATAGGGAATGGGAATAATGTCCATTCGCTACGATAGTGAACGGGGAGAATTTACATTCGCCCCTATTGGGAATGGGATTAATGTCCATTCGCTCCGATAGGGAATGGGAATAATGTCCATTCTCTCCGATAGGGAATGGGAATAACGTCCATTCGCTCCGATAGGGAATGGGAATAATGTCCATTCGCTCCGATAGGAAATGGGAATAATGTCCATTCGGTCCGAATGGGAATAATGTCCATTCGCTCCAAATGGGGGAATGTCCATTCGCTCCCATAGGGCATGGGAATAATGTCCATTCGCTCCGATAGGGAATAATGTCCATTGCTCCCATAAGGAATGGGAATAATGTCCATTCGCTCCGATAGGGAATGGGAATAACGTCCATTCGCTCCGAAAGGGAATGGGACTAATCTCCATTCGCTCCGATAGGGAATGGGGAGATTGTTGATTCGCTCCGAAAGCGAATGGGAATAATGTCCATTCGCTACGATAGGGAATGGGGAGAATGTACATTCGCTCCGATTGGGAATGGAATTAATGTCCATTCGCTCCGATAGGGAATGGGAATAATGTCCATTCTCTCTAATAGGGAATGGGAATAATGTCCATTCGCTCCGATAGGGAATGGGAATAATGTCCATTCGCTCCGATAGGGAATGGGAATAATCTCCATTCGCTCCGATAGGGAATGGGAATAATCTCCATTCGCTCCGATAGGGAATGGGGAGAATGTTGATTCGCTCCGATAGTGAATGGGGAGAATGTTGATTCGCTCCGATAGGGAATGGGAATAATGTCCATTCGCTACGATAGGGAACGGAGAGAATGTACATTCGCTCCAAATGGGAATAATGTCCATTCACTCCGAATGGGGGAATGTCCATTCGCTCCCATAGGGAATCGGAATAATGTCCATTCGCTCACATAGGGAATGGAAATAATGTCCATTTGCTCTGATAGGGAATGGGAATAATGTCCATTCGCTCCGAAAGGGAATGGGAACAATGTCCAATCGCTCCGATAGGGAATGGGAATAACGTCCATTCGCTCCGATAGGGAATGGGAATAACGTCCATTCGCCCCGATAGGGAATGGGAATAATGTCCATTCACTCCGAATGGGGGAATGTCCATTCGCTCCCATAGGGAATCGGAATAATGTCCATTCGCTCACATAGGGAATCGGAATAATGTCCATTCGCTCACATAGGGAATGGAAATAATGTCCATTTGCTCTGATAGGGAATGGGAATAATGTCCATTCGCTCCGATAGGGAATGGGAATAACGTCCATTCGCTCCGATAGGGAATGGGAATAATGTCCATTCGCTCCGAAAGGGAATGGGAACAATGTCCAATCGCTCCGATAGGGAATGGGAATAACGTCCATTCGCTCCGATAGGGAATTGGAATAATGTCCATTCGCTCCCATAGGGCATGGGAATAATGTCCATTCGCTCCGATAGGAAATAGGAATAATGTCCATTTGCTCCCATAGGGAATGGGAATAATGTCCATTCGCTCCCATAGGGCATGGGAATAATGTCCATTCGCTCCGATAGGAAATAGGAATAATGTCCATTTGCTCCCATAGGGAATGGGAATAATGTCCATTCGCTCCGATAGGGAATGGGAATAACGTCCATTCGCTCCGAAAGGGAATGGGACTAATCTCCATTCGCTCCGATAGGTAATGGGAATAATGTCGTTTCGCTACGATAGGGAATGGGGAGAATGTACATTCGCTACGATTGGGAATGGGATTAATGTCCATTCGCTCTGATAGGGAATGGGAATAATGTCCATTCTCTCTAATGGGGAATGGGAATAACGTCCATTCGCTCCGATAGGGACTGGGAATAATGTCCATTCGCTCCGATAGGGAATGGGAATAATGTCAATTCGCTCCGATAGGGAATGGGAACAATGTCCATTCGCTCCGATAGGGAATGGGAATAACGTCCATTCGCTCCGATAGGGAATGGGAATAACGTCCATTCGCCCCAATAGGGAATGGGAATAATGTCCATTCGCTCCGCTAGGGAATGGGAATAATGTCCATTCGCTCCGAATGGGAATAATGTCCATTCGCTCCGAATGGGGGAATGTCCATTCGCTCCCATAGGGAATTGGAATAATGTCCATTCGGTCCGAATGGGAATAATGTCCATTCGGTCCGAATGGGAATAATGTCCATTCAGTCCGAATGGGAATAATGTCCATTCGCTCCGAATGGGGGAATGTCCATTCGCTCCCATAGGGAATTGGAATAATGTCCATTCGGTCCGAATGGGAATAATGTCCATTCGGTCCGAATGGGAATAATGTCCATTCGCTCCCATAGGGCATGGGAATAATGTCCATTCGCTCCCATAGGGAATTGGAATAATGTCCATTCGCTCCCATAGGGCATGGGAATAATGTCCATTCGCTCCGATAGGAAATAGGAATAATGTCCATTTGCTCCCATAGGGAATGGGAATAATGTCCATTCGCTCCGATAGGGAATGGGAATAACGTCCATTCGCTCCGAAAGGGAATGGGACTAATCTCCATTCGCTCCGATAGGTAATGGGAATAATGTTGTTTCGCTACGATAGGGAATGGGGAGAATGTACATTCGCTACGATTGGGAATGGGATTAATGTCCATTCGCTCCGATAGGGAATGGGAATAATGTCCATTCTCTCTAATGGGGAATGGGAATAACGTCCATTCGCTCCGATAGGGACTGGGAATAATGTCCATTCGCTCCGATAGGGAATGGGAATAATGTCAATTCGCTCCGATAGGGAATGGGAACAATGTCCATTCGCTCCGATAGGGAATGGGAATAACGTCCATTCGCTCCGATAGGGAATGGGAATAACGTCCATTCGCCCCAATAGGGAATGGGAATAATGTCCATTCGCTCCGCTAGGGAATGGGAATAATGTCCATTCGGTCGGAATGGGAATAATGTCCATTCGCTCCGAATGGGGGAATGTCCATTCGCTCCCATAGGGAATTGGAATAATGTCCATTCGGTCCGAATGGGAATAATGTCCATTCGGTCCGAATGGGAATAATGTCCATTCGCTCCGAATGGGGGAATGTCCATTCGCTCCCATAGGGAATTGGAATAATGTCCATTCGGTCCGAATGGGAATAATGTCCATTCGGTCCGAATGGGAATAATGTCCATTCGCTCCCATAGGGCATGGGAATAATGTCCATTCGCTCCCATAGGGAATTGGAATAATGTCCATTCGCTCCCATAGGGCATGGGAATAATGTCAATTCGCTCCGATAGGGAATGGGAACAATGTCCTTCGCTCCGATAGGGAATGGGAATAACGTCCATTCGCTCCGATAGGGAATGGGAATAACGTCCATTCGCCCCAATAGGGAATGAGAATAATGTCTATTCGCTCCGCTAGGGAATGGGAATAATGTCCATTCGGTCCGAATGGGAATAATGTCCATTCGGTCCGAATGGGAATAATGTCCATTCGCTCCGAATGGGGGAATGTACATTCGCTCCGATAGGGAATGGGAATAATGTCCATTCGGTCCGAATGGGAATAATGTCCATTCGCTTCGAATTGGGGAGTGTCCATTCGCTCCCATAGGGCATGGGAATAATGTCCATTCGCTCCGATAGGGAATGGGAATAATGTCCATTCGGTCCGAATGGGAATAATGTCCATTCGCTTCGAATTGGGGAGTGTCCATTCGCTCCCATAGGGCATGGGAATAATGTCCATTCGCTCCGATAGGGAATGGGAATAATGTCCATTCACTCCGATAGGGAATGGGAATAATGTCCATTCGCTCCGATAGGGAATGGGAATAATCTCCATTCGCTCCGATAGGGAATGGGGAGAATGTTGATTCGCTCCGATAGTGAATGGGGAGAATGTTGATTCGCTCCGATAGGGAATGGGAATAATGTCCATTCGCTACGATAGGGAACGGGGAGAATGTACATTCGCTCCAAATGGGAATAATGTCCATTCGATCCGAATGGGGGAATGTCCATTCGCTCCCACAGGGAATCAAAATAATGTCCATTCGCTCCCATAGGGAATGTGAATAATGTCCATTTGCTCCGATAGGGAATGGGAATAATGTCCATTCGCTCCGATAGGGAATGGGAACAATGTCCATTCGCTCCGATAGGGAATGGGAATAACGTCCATTCGCTCCAATAGGGAATGTGAATAACGTCCATTCGCTCCCATAGGGCATGGGAATAATGTCCATTCGCTCCGATAGGAAATAGGAATAATGTCCATTTGCTCCCATAGGGAATGGGAATAATGTCCATTCGCTCCGATAGGGAATGGGAATAACGTCCATTCGCTCCGAAAGGGAATGGGACTAATCTCCATTCGCTCCGATAGGTAATGGGAATAATGTCGTTTCGCTACGATAGGGAATGGGGAGAATGTACATTCGCTACGATTGGGAATGGGATTAATGTCCATTCGCTCCGATAGGGAATGGGAATAATGTCCATTCTCTCTAATGGGGAATGGGAATAACGTCCATTCGCTCCGATAGGGACTGGGAATAATGTCCATTCGCTCCGATAGGGAATGGGAATAATGTCAATTCGCTCCGATAGGGAATGGGAACAATGTCCATTCGCTCCGATAGGGAATGGGAATAACGTCCATTCGCTCCGATAGGGAATGGGAATAACGTCCATTCGCCCCAATAGGGAATGGGAATAATGTCCATTCGCTCCGCTAGGGAATGGGAATAATGTCCATTCGGTCCGAATGGGAATAATGTCCATTCGGTCCGAATGGGAATAATGTCCATTCGCTCCGAATGGGGGAATGTCCATTCGCTCCCATAGGGAATTGGAATAATGTCTATTCGGTCCGAATGGGAATAATGTCCATTCGGTCCGAATGGGAATAATGTCCATTCGCTCCGAATGGGGGAATGTCCATTCGCTCCCATAGGGAATTGGAATAATGTCTATTCGGTCCGAATGGGAATAATGTCCATTCGGTCCGAATGGGAATAATGTCCATTCGCTCCCATAGGGCATGGGAATAATGTCCATTCGCTCCCATAGGGAATTGGAATAATGTGCATTCGCTCCCATAGGGCATGGGAATAATGTCAATTCGCTCCGATAGGGAATGGGAACAATGTCCTTCGCTCCGATAGGGAATGGGAATAACGTCCATTCGCTCCGATAGGGAATGGGAATAACGTCCATTCGCCCCAATAGGGAATGGGAATAATGTCTATTCGCTCCGCTAGGGAATGGGAATAATGTCCATTCGGTCCGAATGGGAATAATGTCCATTCGGTCCGAATGGGAATAATGTCCATTCGCTCCGAATGGGGGAATGTACATTCGCTCCGATAGGGAATGGGAATAATGTCCATTCGGTCCGAATGGGAATAATGTCCATTCGCTTCGAATTGGGGAGTGTCCATTCGCTCCCATAGGGCATGGGAATAATGTCCATTCGCTCCGATAGGGAATGGGAATAATGTCCATTCGGTCCGAATGGGAATAATGTCCGGTCGCTTCGAATTGGGGAGTGTCCATTCGCTCCCATAGGGCATGGGAATAATGTCCATTCGCTCCGATAGGGAATGGGAATAATGTCCATTCGCTCCGATAGGGAATGGGAATAATCTCCATTCGCTCCGATAGGGAATGGGGAGAATGTTGATTCGCTCCGATAGTGAATGGGGAGAATGTTGATTCGCTCCGATAGGGAATGGGAATAATGTTCATTCGCTACGATAGGGAACGGGGAGAATGTACATTCGCTCCAAATGGGAATAATGTCCATTCGATCCGAATGGGGGAATGTCCATTCGCTCCCACAGGGAATCAAAATAATGTCCATTCGCTCCCATAGGGAATGTGAATAATGTCCATTTGCTCCGATAGGGAATGGGAATAATGTCCATTCGCTCCGATAGGGAATGGGAACAATGTCCATTCGCTCCGATAGGGAATGGGAATAACGTCCATTCGCTCCAATAGGGAATGTGAATAACGTCTATTCGCCCCGATAGGGAATGGGAATAATGTCCATTCGCTCCGAGAGGGAATATGGAGAATGTACATTCGCTCCGATACGGAATGGGGAGAATGTCCATTCGCTCCAATACAGAATGGGGAGAATGTCAATTCGCTCCAATACAGAATGGGGAGAATGTCAATTCGCTCCGATAGGGAATGGGAATAACGTCCATTTGCTCCGATAGGGAATGGGAATAATGTCCATTCGCCCCGATAGGGAATGGGAATAATGTCCTTTCGCTCCAATACACAATGGGGAGAATGTCAATTCACTCCGATAGGGAATGGGAATAATGTCCATTCACTCCGATAGGGAACGGGGAGAATGTACATTCGCTCCGATAGGGATTGGGAATAATGTCCATTCGCTCCGATAGGTAATGGGAATAATGTCCATTTGCTCCGATAGGGAATATGGAGAATGAACATTCGCTCCGATAGGGAATGGGAATAATGTCCATTCGCTCCTAGAGGGAATGAGAATAATGTCTATTCGCTCCTACAGGGAATGGGAATAATGTCCATTTGCTCCGATAGGGAATGGGGAGAATGTAAATTCTCTCCGATAGGGAATGGGAATAATGTCTATTCGTTACGATAGGGAATGGGGGTAATGTCAATTCGCTCCGATAGGGAATGGGAATAATGTACATTCGCTCCGATAGGGAATGGGAATAATGTACATTCGCTCCGATAGGGAATGGGGGTAATGTCAATTCGCTCCGATAGGGAATGGTGGTAATGTCAATTCGCTCCGATAGGGAATGGGAATAATGTCCATTCACTCCGATAGGGAATGGGGAGAATGTCAATTCGCTCCGATAGGGAATGGAAATAATGTCCATTCGCTCCGATAGGGAATGTGGAGAATGTCCATTCGCTCCGATATGGAATCAGGAGAATGTACATTCGCTCAGATAGGGAATGGGAGTAATGTCCATTCTCTCCGAGAGGGAATGGGAATAATGTCTATTCGCTCCTATAGGGAATGGGGGTAATGTCAATTCGCTCCGATAGGGAATGGGGGTAATGCCCATTCGTTCCGATCGGGAATGGGGAGAATGTTGATTTGCTCCGATAGGGAATGGAAATAGTGTCCATTCGCTCCAATAGGGAATGGGAATAATCTCCATTCCATCTGATAGGGAATGGGAATAATGTCCATTCGCTCCGATAGGTAATGGGAATAATATCCATTCGCTCCTATAGGGAATGGGCGGAATGTCCATTTGCTCCGATAGGGAATGGGGGTAATGTCCATTCATTCCCCTAGGGAATGGGGAGAATGTTGATTTGCTCTGATAGGGAATGGGGGTAATGTCCATTCGTTCCGATAGGGAATGGGGGTAATGTCCATTCATTCCCCTAGGGAATGGGGAGAATGTTGATTTGCTCTGATAGGGAATGGGAATAACGTGAATTCGCTCCGATAGGGAAGCGGAATAATGTCCATTCGCTCCCATAGGGAATGGGAATAATGTCCATTTGCTCCGATAGGGAATGGGAATAATGTCCATTCGCTCCGATAGGGAATGGGAACAATGTCCATTCGCTCCGATAGGGAATGGGAATAACGTCCATTCGCTCCGATAGGGAATGGGAATAACGTCCATTCGCCCCGATAGGGAATGGGAATACCGTCCATTCGCTCCGATAGGGAATGGGAATAACGTCCATTCGCCCCGATAGGGAATGGGAATAATGTCCATTCGCTCCGATACGGAATGGGAATAATCTCCAGTCGCTCCGATAGGGAATGGGAATAATGTCCATTCGCTCCAATACAGAATGGGGAGAATGTCAATTCGCTCCGATAAGGAATGGGAATAATGTCCATTCTATCCGATAGGGAATGGGAATAATGTCCATTCGCTCCGACAGGGAATGGGAATAACGTTCTTTCGTTCCGATCGGGAATGGGAATAACGTCCATTCGCTCCGATAGGGAATGGAAATAATGTCCATTCTATCCGATAGGGAATGGGAATAATGTCCATTCGCTCCGATAGGTAATGGGAGTAATGTCCATTTGCTCCGATAGGGAATATGGAGAATGAACATTCGCTCCGATAGGGAATGGGAATAATGTCCATTCGCTCCTATAGGGAATGAGAATAATGTCCATTCGCTCCGATAGGGAATGGGAATAATGTCTATACGCTCCGATAGGAAATGGGAATAATGTCCATTCGCTCCAATAGGGAATGGGAATAATGTACATTCGCTCCGATAGGGAATGGGAATAATGTACATTCGATCCGATAGGGAATGGGGGTAATGTCAATTCGCTCCGATAGGGAATGGGAATAATGTCCATTCTCTCTAATAGGGAATGGGAATAACGTCCATTCGCTCCGATAGGAAATGGGAATAATGTCTATTCGCTCCAATAGGGAATGGGGAGAATGTAAATTCGCTCTGATAGGGAATGGGAATAATGTCTATTCGTTGCGATAGGGAATGGGGGTAATGTTAATTCGCTCCGATAGGGAATGGGAATAATGTACATTCGCTCCGATAGGGAATGGGAATAATGTACATTCGCTCCGATAGGGAATGAGGGTAATGTCAATTCGCTCCGATAGGGAATGGGAATAATGATCATTCTCTCTAATAGGGAATGGGAATAACGTCCATTCGCTCCGATAGGGACTGGGAATAATGTCCATTCGCTCCGATAGGGAATGGGAATAATCTCCATTCGCTCCGATAGGGAATGGGAATAATCTCCATTCGCTCCGATAGGGAATGGGGAGGATGTTGATTCGCTCCGATAGTGAATGGGCAGAATGTTGATTCGCTCCGATAGGGAATGGGAATAATGTCCATTCGCTACGATAGGGACCGGGGAGAATGTACATTCGCTCCAAATGGGAATAATGTCCATTCGCTCCGAATGGGGGAATGTCCATTCGCTCCCATAGGGAATCGGAATAATGTCCATTCGCTCCCATAGGGAATCGGAATAATGTCCATTCGCTCCCATAGGGAATGGGAATAATGTCCATTTGCTCCGATAGGGAATGGGAATAATGTCCATTCGCTCCGATAGGGAATGGGAACAATGTCCATTCGCTCCGATAGGGAATGGGAATAACGTCCATTCGCTCCGATAGGGAATGGGAATAATGTCCATTCGCTCTGATAGGGAATGGGAATAATGTCCATTCGCTCCAATGCAGAATGGGGAGAATGTCAATTCGCTCCGATATGGAATGGGAATAACGTCAATTCGCTCCGATAGGGAATGGGAATAATGTCCATTCTATCCGATAGGGCATGGGAATAATGTCCATTCGCTCCGATAGGTAACGAGAGTAATGTCTATTTGCTCCGATAGGGAATATGGAGAATGAACATTCGCTCCGATAGGGAATGGGAATAATGTCCATTCGCTCCTATAGGGAATGAGAATAATGTCCATTCGCTCCGATAGGGAATGGGAATAATGTCTATTCGCTCCGATAGGAAATGGGAATAATGTCCATTCGCTCCAATAGGGAATGGGGAGAATGTAAATTCGCTCCGATAGGGAATGGGAATAATGTCTATTTTTTGCGATAGGGAATGGGGGTAATGTCAATTTGCTCCGATAGGGAATGGGAATAATGTATATTCGTTCCAATAGGGAATGGGAATAATGTACATTCGCTCCGATAGGGAATGGGGGTAATGTCAATTCGCTCCGATAGGGAATGGGAATAATGTCCATTCTCTCTAATAGGGAATGGGAATAACGTCCATTCGCTCCGATAGGAAATGGGAATAATGTCCATTCGCTCCAATAGGGAATGGGGAGAATGTAAATTCGCTCCGATAGGGAATGGGAATAATGTCTATTCGTTGCGATAGGGAATGGGGGTAATGTCAATTCGCTCCGATAGGGAATGGGAATAATGTACATTCGCTCCGATAGGGAATGGGAATAATGTACATTCGCTCCGATAGGGAATGGGGGTAATGTCAATTCGCTCCGATGGGGAATGGGAATAATGATCATTCTCTCTAATAGGGAATGGGAATAACGTCCATTCGCTCCGATAGGGACTGGGAATAATGTCCTTCCGCTCCGATAGGGAATGGGAATAATGTCCATTCGCTCCGATAGGGAATGGGAATAATCTCCATTCGCTCCGATAGGGAATGGGGAGAATGTTGATTCGCTCCGATAGGGAATGGGAATAATGTCCATTCGCTACGATAGGGAACGGGGAGAATGTACATTCGCTCCAAATGGGAATAATGTCCATTCGCTCCGAATGGTGGATTGTCCATTCGCTCCCATAGGGAATCGGAATAATGTCCATTCTCTCCCATAGGGAATGGGAATAATGTCCATTTGCTCCGATAGGGAATGGGAATAATGTCCATTCGCTCCGATAGGGAATGGGAACAATGTCCATTCGCTCCGATAGGGAATGGCAATAACGTCCATTCGCTCCGATAGGGAATGGGGAGAATGTTGATTCGCTCCGATAGGGAATGGGAATAATGTCCATTCGCTACGATAGGGAACGGGGAGAATGTACATTCGCTCCAAATGGGAATAATGTCCATTCGCTCCGAATGGTGGAATGTCCATTCGCTCCCATAGGGAATCGGAATAATGTCCATTCTCTCCCATAGGGAATGGGAATAATGTCCATTTGCTCCGATAGGGAATGGGAATAATGTCCATTCGCTCCGATAGGGAATGGGAATAACGTCCATTAGCCCCGATAGTGAATGGGAATAATGTTCATTCGCTCCCATAGGGAATGGGAATAATGTCCATTCGCTCCGATAGGGAATGGGAATAACGTCCATTCGCTCCGATAGGGAATGGTGGTAATGTCAATTACGCTCCGATTGGGAATGGGAATAATGTCCATTCGCTCCGATAGGGAATGGGAATAATGTATATTCGCTCCGATAGGGAATGGGAATAATGTCCATTCTCTCCGAGAGGGAATGGGAATAATGTCCATTCGCTCATATAGGGAATGGGGGTAATGTCAATTCGCTCCGATAGGGAATGGGGGTAATGCCCATTCGTTCCGAACGGGAATGGGGAGAATGTTGATTTGCTCCGATAGGGAATGGGAATAATGTCCATTCGCTTCGATAGGGAATGGGGGGAATGTCCATTCGCTCCCATAGGGAATGGGAATAATGTCCATTCACTCTGATAGGGAATGGGAATAATGTCCATTCGCTCCGATAGGGAATGGGAATAATGTCTATTCGCTCCGATAGGGAATGGAAATAGTGTCCAATCGCTCCAGTAGGGAATGGGAATAATGTACATTCGCTCCTATAGGGAATGGGCGGAATGTCCATTTGCTCCGATAGGGAATGGGGAGAATGTTGATTTGCTCTGATAGGGAATGGGAATAACGTGAATTCGCTCCGATAGGGAATGGGAATAATGTCCATTCGCTCCGATAGGGAACGGGGAGAATGTCCATTTGCTCCGATAGGTAATGGGGGTAATGTCCATTCGTTCCGATAGGGAATGGGGAGAATGTTGATTTGCTCTGATAGGGAATGGGAATAATGTCCATTCGCTCCCATAGGGAATGGGAATAATGTCCATTTGCTCCGATAGGGAATGGGAATAATGTCCATTCGCTCCGATAGGGAATGGGAACAATGTCCATTCGCTCCGATAGGGAATGGTAATAACGTCCATTCGCTCCGATAGGGAATGGGAATAATGTCCATTCGCTCCCATAGGGAATGGGAATAATGTCCATTTGCTCCGATAGGGAATGGGAATAATGTCCATTCGCTCCGATAGGGAATGGGAACAATGTCCATTCGCTCCAATACAGAATGGGGAGAATGTCAATTCGCTCCGATAGGGAATGGGAATAATGTCTATTCTATCCGATAGGGAATGGGAATAATGTCCATTCGCTCCGATAGGGAATGGGAACAATGTCCATTCGCTCCAATACAGAATGGGGAGAATGTCAATTCGCTCCGATAGGGAATGGGAATAACGTGAATTCGCTCCGATAGGGAATGGGAATAATGTCCATTCGCTCCGATAGGGAACGGGGAGAATGTCCATTTGCTCCGATAGGGAATGGGAATAATGTCCATTCGCTCCCATAGGGAATGGGAATAATGTCCATTTGCTCCGATAGGGAATGGGAATAATGTCCATTCGCTCCGATACGTAATGGGGAGAATGTCCATTCGCTCCTATAGGGAATGGGAATAATGTCCATTCGCTCCGATAGGGAATGGGAACAATGTCCATTCGCTCCAATACAGAATGGGGAGAATGTCAATTCGCTCCAATACAGAATGGGAATAATGTCCATTCGCTCCGATAGGGAATGGGAATAATGTCCATTCGCTCCCATAGGGAATGGGAATAATGTCCATTTGCTCCGATAGGGAATGGGAATAATGTCCATTCGCTCCAATACAGAATGGGGAGAATGTCAATTCGCTCCGATAGGGAATGGGAATAATGTCCATTCTATCCGATAGGGAATGGGAATAATGTCCATTCGCTCCGATAGGGAATGGGAACAATGTCCATTCGCTCCAATACAGAATGGGGAGAATGTCAATTCGCTCCGATAGGGAATGGGAATAATGTCCATTCGCTCCGACAGGGAATGGGAATAACGTTCTTTCGTCCCGATAGGGAATGGGAATAACGTCCATACGCTCCGATAGGGAATGGGAATAATGTCCATTCGCTCCAATACAGAATGGGGAGAATGTCAATTCACTCCGATAGGGAATGGGAATAATGTCCATTCTATCCGATAGGGAATGGGAATAATGTCCATTCGCTCCGATAGGTAATGGGAATAATGTCCATTTGCTCCGATAGGGAATATGGAGAATGAACATTCGCTCCGATAGGGAATGGGAATAATGTCCATTCGCTCCAATAGGGAATAAGAATAATGTCCATTCGCTCCGATAGGGAATGGGAATAATGGCCATTCGCTCCGATAGGAAATGGGAATAATGTCCATTCGCTCCAATAGGGAATGGGGAGAATGTAAATTCGCTCCGATAGGGAATGGGAATAATGTCTATTCGTTGCGATAGGGAATGGGGGTAATGTCAATTCGCTCCGATAGGGAATGGGAATAATGTACATTCGCTCCGATAGGGAATGGGAATAATGTACATTCGCTCCGATATGGAATGGGGGTAATGACAATTCACTCCGATAGGGAATGGGGGTAATGTCAATTCACTCCGATAGGGAATGGGAATAATGTCCATTCTATCCGATAGGGAATGGGAATAATGTCAATTCGCTCCGATAGGGAATGGGAATAATGTCAATTCGCTCCGATAGGGAATGGGAATAATATACATTCGCTCCGATAGGGAATGGGGGTAATGTCAATTCACTCCGATAGGGAATGGGAATAATGTCCATTCTATCCGATAGGGAATGGGAATAATGTCCATTCGCTCCGATAGGTAATGGGAACAATGTCCATTTGCTCCGATAGGGAATATGGAGAATGAACATTCGCTCCGATAGGGAATGGGAATAATGTCCATTCGCTCCAATAGGGAATAAGAATAATGTCCATTCGCTCCGATAGGGAATGGGAATAATGGCCATTCGCTCCGATAGGAAATGGGAATAATGTCCATTCGCTCCAATAGGGAATGGGGAGAATGTAAATTCGCTCCAATAGGGAATGGGAATAATATCTATTCGTTGCGATAGGGAATGGGGGTAATGTCAATTCGCTCCGATAGGGAATGGGAATAATGTACATTCGCTCCGATAGGGAATGGGAATAATGTACATTCGCTCCGATAGGGAATGGGAATAATGTCCATTCGCTCCGATAGGGAATGGGGGTAATGTCAATTCGCTCCGATAGGGAATGGGAATAATGTACATTCGCTCCGATAGGGAATGGGAATAATGTCCATTCGCTCCAATACAGAATGGGGAGAATGTCAATTCACTCCGATAGGGAATGGGAATAATGTCCATTCTATCCGATAGGGAATGGGAATAATGTCAATTCGCTCCAATAGGGAATGGGAATAATGTCCATTCGCTCCGATAGGGAATGGAAATAATGTCCATTCGCTCCGATAGGGAATGGGGAGAATGTCCATTCGCTCCGATATGGAATGGGGAGAAAGTACATTCGCTCAGATAGGGAATGGGAATAATGTCCATTCGCTCCGAGAGGGAATGGGGGTAATGTCAATTCGCTCCCATAGGGAATGGGGGTAATGCCCATTCGTTCCGATCGGGAATGGGGAGAATGTTGATTTGCTCCGATAGGGAATGGGAATAATTTCTATTCGCTCCGATAGGGAATGGGGGGGAATGTCCATTCGCTCCCATAGGGAATGGGAATAATGTCCATTCGCTCTGACAGGGAATGGGAATAATGTCCATTCACTCCGATAGGGAATGGGAATAATTTCCATTCACTCCGATAGTGAATGGGAATAATGTCCATTCACTCCGATAGGGAATGGGAATAATGTCCATTCACTCCGATAGTGAATGGGAATAACGTGCATTCGCTCCGATAGGGAATGGGAATCATGTCCATTCGCTCTGATAGGTAATGGGAATAATGTCCATTCGCTCTGAGAGGGAATGGGAGTAATGTCCATTCGCTCCGAAAGGGAATGGGAATAATGTCCATTCACTCCGATAGTGAATGGGAATAATGTCCATTCGCTCCGATAGGGAATGGGAATAACGTGCATTCGCTCCGATAGGGAATGGGAATAATGTCCATTCGCTCTGATAGGGAATGGGAATAATGTCCATTCGCTCCGATAGGGAATGGGAATAATGTCCATTCGCTCCGATAGGGAATGGGAATAATGTCCATTCGCTCCGATAGGGAATGGGAATAATGTCCATTCGCTCCGATAGAGAATATGGAGAATGTACATTCGCTCCGATAGGGATTGGGAATAACGTGCATTCGCTCCGATAGGGAATGGGAATAATGTCCATTCGCTCTGATAGGGAATGGGAATAATGTCCATTCGCTCCGATAGGGAATGGGAATAATGTCCATTCGCTCCGCTAGGGAATGGGAATAATGTCCATTCGCTCCGATAGGGAATGGGAATAATGTCCATTCGCTCCGATAGGGAATGGGAATAATGTCCATTCGCTCCGATACGTAATGGGGACAATGTCCATTCGCTCCGATAGGGAATGGGAATAATGTCCATTCGCTCCCATAGGGAATGGGAATAATGTCCATTTGCTCCGATAGGGAATGGGAATAATGTCCATTCGCTCCGATAGGGAATGGGAACAATGTCCATTCGCTCCAATACAGAATGGGGAGAATGTCAATTCGCTCCGATAGGGAATGGGAATAATGTCCATTCTATCCGATAGGGAATGGGAATAATGTCCATTCGCTCCGATAGGGAATGGGAACAATGTCCATTCGCTCCAATACAGAATGGGGAGAATGTCAATTCGCTCCGATAGGGAATGGGAATAATGTCCATTCTATCCGATAGGGAATGGGAATAATGCCCATTCGCTCCGATAGGGAATGGGAACAATGTCCATTCGCTCCAATACAGAATGGGGAGAATGTCAATTCGCTCCGATAGGGAATGGGAATAATGTCCATTCGCTCCGACAGGGAATGGGAATAATGTCCATACGCTCCGATAGGGAATGGGAATAATGTCCATTCGCTCCAATACAGAATGGGGAGAATGTCAATTCACTCCGATAGGGAATGGGAATAATGTCCATTCTATCCGATAGGGAATGGGAATAATGTCCATTCGCTCCGATAGGTAATGGGAATAATGTCCATTTGCTCCGATAGGGAATATGGAGAATGAACATTCGCTCCGATAGGGAATGGGAATAATGTCCATTCGCTCCAATAGGGAATAAGAATAATGTCCATTCGCTCCGATAGGGAATGGGAATAATGGCCATTCGCTCAGATAGGAAATGGGAATAATGTCCATTCGCTCCAATAGGGAATGGGGAGAATGTAAATTCGCTCCGATAGGGAATGGGAATAATGTCTATTCGTTGCGATAGGGAATGGGGGTAATGTCAATTCGCTCCGATAGGGAATGGGAATAATGTACATTCGCTCCGATAGGGAATGGGAATAATGTACATTCGCTCCGATATGGAATGGGGGTAATGACAATTCACTCCGATAGGGAATGGGGAGAATGTAAATTCGCTCCGATAGGGAATGGGAATAATGTCTATTCGTTGCGATAGGGAATGGGGGTAATGTCAATTCGCTCCGATAGGGAATGGGAATAATGTATATTCGCTCCGATAGGGAATGGGAATAATATACATTCGCTCCGATAGGGAATGGGGGTAATGTCAATTCACTCCGATAGGGAATGGGAATAATGTCCATTCTATCCGATAGGGAATGGGAATAATGTCCATTCGCTCCGATAGGTAATGGGAACAATGTCCATTTGCTCCGATAGGGAATATGGAGAATGAACATTCGCTCCGATAGGGAATGGGAATAATGTCCATTCACTCCAATAGGGAATAAGAATAATGTCCATTCGCTCCGATAGGGAATGGGAATAATGGCCATTCGCTCCGATAGGAAATGGGAATAATGTCCATTCGCTCCAATAGGGAATGGGGAGAATGTAAATTCGCTCCAATAGGGAATGGGAATAATGTCTATTCGTTGCGATAGGGAATGGGGGTAATGTCAATTCGCTCCGATAGGGAATGGGAATAATGTCCATTCGCTCCTATAGGGAATGAGAATAATGTCCATTCGCTCCGATAGGGAATGGGAATAATGTCTATTCGCTCCGATAGGAAATGGGAATAATGTCCATTCGCTCCAATAGGGAATGGGAATAATGTACATTCGCTCCGATAGGGAATGGGAATAATGTACATTCGATCCGATAGGGAATGGGGGTAATGTCAATTCGCTCCGATAGGGAATGGGAATAATGTCCATTCTCTCTAATAGGGAATGGGAATAACGTCCATTCGCTCCGATAGGAAATGGGAATAATGTCTATTCGCTCCAATAGGGAATGGGGAGAATGTAAATTCGCTCTGATAGGGAATGGGAATAATGTCTATTCGTTGCGATAGGGAATGGGGGTAATGTTAATTCGCTCCGATAGGGAATGGGAATAATGTACATTCGCTCCGATAGGGAATGGGAATAATGTACATTCGCTCCGATAGGGAATGAGGGTAATGTCAATTCGCTCCGATAGGGAATGGGAATAATGATCATTCTCTCTAATAGGGAATGGGAATAACGTCCATTCGCTCCGATAGGGACTGGGAATAATGTCCATTCGCTCCGATAGGGAATGGGAATAATCTCCATTCGCTCCGATAGGGAATGGGAATAATCTCCATTCGCTCCGATAGGGAATGGGGAGGATGTTGATTCGCTCCGATAGTGAATGGGCAGAATGTTGATTCGCTCCGATAGGGAATGGGAATAATGTCCATTCGCTACGATAGGGACCGGGGAGAATGTACATTCGCTCCAAATGGGAATAATGTCCATTCGCTCCGAATGGGGGAATGTCCATTCGCTCCCATAGGGAATCGGAATAATGTCCATTCGCTCCCATAGGGAATCGGAATAATGTCCATTCGCTCCCATAGGGAATGGGAATAATGTCCATTTGCTCCGATAGGGAATGGGAATAATGTCCATTCGCTCCGATAGGGAATGGGAACAATGTCCATTCGCTCCGATAGGGAATGGGAATAACGTCCATTCGCTCCGATAGGGAATGGGAATAATGTCCATTCGCTCTGATAGGGAATGGGAATAATGTCCATTCGCTCCAATGCAGAATGGGGAGAATGTCAATTCGCTCCGATATGCAATGGGAATAACGTCAATTCGCTCCGATAGGGAATGGGAATAATGTCCATTCTATCCGATAGGGTATGGGAATAATGTCCATTCGCTCCGATAGGTAACGGGAGTAATGTCTATTTGCTCCGATAGGGAATATGGAGAATGAACATTCGCTCCGATAGGGAATGGGAATAATGTCCATTCGCTCCGATAGGGAACGGGGAGAATGTCCATTTGCTCCGATAGGGAATGGGAATAATGTCCATTCGCTCCCATAGGGAATGGGAATAATGTCCATTCGCTCCAATAGGGAATGGGGAGAATGTAAATTCGCTCCGATAGGGAATGGGAATAATGTCTATTTGTTGCGATAGGGAATGGGGGTAATGTCAATTTGCTCCGATAGGGAATGGGAATAATGTACATTCGTTCCAATAGGGAATGGGAATAATGTACATTCGCTCCGATAGGGAATGGGGGTAATGTCAATTCGCTCCGATAGGGAATGGGAATAATGTCCATTCTCTCTAATAGGGAATGGGAATAACGTCCATTCGCTCCGATAGGAAATGGGAATAATGTCCATTCGCTCCAATAGGGAATGGGGAGAATGTAAATTCGCTCCGATAGGGAATGGGAATAATGTCTATTCGTTGCGATAGGGAATGGGGGTAATGTCAATTCGCTCCGATAGGGAATGGGAATAATGTACATTCGCTCCGATAGGGAATGGGAATAATGTACATTCGCTCCGATAGGGAATGGGGGTAATGTCAATTCGCTCCGATGGGGAATGGGAATAATGATCATTCTCTCTAATAGGGAATGGGAATAACGTCCATTCGCTCCGATAGGGACTGGGAATAATGTCCTTCCGCTCCGATAGGGAATGGGAATAATGTCCATTCGCTCCGATAGGGAATGGGAATAATCTCCATTCGCTCCGATAGGGAATGGGGAGAATGTTGATTCGCTCCGATAGGGAATGGGAATAATGTCCATTCGCTACGATAGGGAACGGGGAGAATGTACATTCGCTCCAAATGGGAATAATGTCCATTCGCTCCGAATGGTGGAATGTCCATTCGCTCCCATAGGGAATCGGAATAATGTCCATTCTCTCCCATAGGGAATGGGAATAATGTCCATTTGCTCCGATAGGGAATGGGAATAATGTCCATTCGCTCCGATAGGGAATGGGAACAATGTCCATTCGCTCCGATAGGGAATGGGAATAACGTCCATTCGCTCCGATAGGGAATGGGGAGAATGTTGATTCGCTCCGATAGGGAATGGGAATAATGTCCATTCGCTACGATAGGGAACGGGGAGAATGTACATTCGCTCCAAATGGGAATAATGTCCATTCGCTCCGAATGGTGGAATGTCCATTCGCTCCCATAGGGAATCGGAATAATGTCCATTCTCTCCCATAGGGAATGGGAATAATGTCCATTTGCTCCGATAGGGAATGGGAATAATGTCCATTCGCTCCGATAGGGAATGGGAATAACGTCCATTAGCCCCGATAGGGAATGGGAATAATGTTCATTCGCTCCCATAGGGAATGGGAATAATGTCCATTCGCTCCGATAGGGAATGGGAATAACGTCCATTCGCTCCGATAGGGAATGGTGGTAATGTCAATTACGCTCCGATTGGGAATGGGAATAATGTCCATTCGCTCCGATAGGGAATGGGAATAATGTATATTCGCTCCGATAGGGAATGGGAATAATGTCCATTCTCTCCGAGAGGGAATGGGAATAATGTCCATTCGCTCATATAGGGAATGGGGGTAATGTCAATTCGCTCCGATAGGGAATGGGGGTAATGCCCATTCGTTCCGAACGGGAATGGGGAGAATGTTGATTTGCTCCGATAGGGAATGGGAATAATGTCCATTCGCTTCGATAGGGAATGGGGGGAATGTCCATTCGCTCCCATAGGGAATGGGAATAATGTCCATTCACTCTGATAGGGAATGGGAATAATGTCCATTCGCTCCGATAGGGAATGGGAATAATGTCCATTCGCTCCGATAGGGAATGGAAATAGTGTCCAATCGCTCCAGTAGGGAATGGGAATAATGTACATTCGCTCCTATAGGGAATGGGCGGAATGTCCATTTGCTCCGATAGGGAATGGGGAGAATGTTGATTTGCTCTGATAGGGAATGGGAATAACGTGAATTCGCTCCGATAGGGAATGGGAATAATGTCCATTCGCTCCGATAGGGAACGGGGAGAATGTCCATTTGCTCCGATAGGTAATGGGGGTAATGTCCATTCGTTCCGATAGGGAATGGGGAGAATGTTGATTTGCTCTGATAGGGAATGGGAATAATGTCCATTCGCTCCCATAGGGAATGGGAATAATGTCCATTTGCTCCGATAGGGAATGGGAATAATGTCCATTCGCTCCGATAGGGAATGGGAACAATGTCCATTCGCTCCGATAGGGAATGGTAATAACGTCCATTCGCTCCGATAGGGAATGGGAATAATGTCCATTCGCTCCCATAGGGAATGGGAATAATGTCCATTTGCTCCGATAGGGAATGGGAATAATGTCCATTCGCTCCGATAGGGAATGGGAACAATGTCCATTCGCTCCAATACAGAATGGGGAGAATGTCAATTCGCTCCGATAGGGAATGGGAATAATGTCTATTCTATCCGATAGGGAATGGGAATAATGTCCATTCGCTCCGATAGGGAATGGGAACAATGTCCATTCGCTCCAATACAGAATGGGGAGAATGTCAATTCGCTCCGATAGGGAATGGGAATAACGTGAATTCGCTC
The DNA here is from genome assembly GCF_047496885.1 of Scyliorhinus torazame. Classification (NCBI taxonomy): domain Eukaryota; kingdom Metazoa; phylum Chordata; class Chondrichthyes; order Carcharhiniformes; family Scyliorhinidae; genus Scyliorhinus; species Scyliorhinus torazame. The sequence continues at coordinate 321,403 of NW_027307888.1, read as the reverse complement.
CGATAGGGAATGGGAATAATGTCCATTCGCTCCGATAGGGAACGGGGAGAATGTCCATTTGCTCCGATAGGGAATGGGAATAATGTCCATTCGCTCCCATAGGGAATGGGAATAATGTCCATTTGCTCCGATAGGGAATGGGAATAATGTCCATTCGCTCCGATACGTAATGGGGAGAATGTCCATTCGCTCCTATAGGGAATGGGAATAATGTCCATTCGCTCCGATAGGGAATGGGAACAATGTCCATTCGCTCCAATACAGAATGGGGAGAATGTCAATTCGCTCCAATACAGAATGGGAATAATGTCCATTCGCTCCGATAGGGAATGGGAATAATGTCCATTCGCTCCCATAGGGAATGGGAATAATGTCCATTTGCTCCGATAGGGAATGGGAATAATGTCCATTCGCTCCAATACAGAATGGGGAGAATGTCAATTCGCTCCGATAGGGAATGGGAATAATGTCCATTCTATCCGATAGGGAATGGGAATAATGTCCATTCGCTCCGATAGGGAATGGGAACAATGTCCATTCGCTCCAATACAGAATGGGGAGAATGTCAATTCGCTCCGATAGGGAATGGGAATAATGTCCATTCGCTCCGACAGGGAATGGGAATAACGTTCTTTCGTCCCGATAGGGAATGGGAATAACGTCCATACGCTCCGATAGGGAATGGGAATAATGTCCATTCGCTACAATACAGAATGGGGAGAATGTCAATTCACTCCGATAGGGAATGGGAATAATGTCCATTCTATCCGATAGGGAATGGGAATAATGTCCATTCGCTCCGATAGGTAATGGGAATAATGTCCATTTGCTCCGATAGGGAATATGGAGAATGAACATTCGCTCCGATAGGGAATCGGAATAATGTCCATTCGCTCCAATAGGGAATAAGAATAATGTCTATTCGCTCCGATAGGGAATGGGAATAATGGCCATTCGCTCCGATAGGAAATGGGAATAATGTCCATTCGCTCCAATAGGGAATGGGGAGAATGTAAATTCGCTCCGATAGGGAATGGGAATAATGTCTATTCGTTGCGATAGGGAATGGGGGTAATGTCCATTCGCTCCGATAGGGAATGGGAATAACGTCCATTAGCCCCGATAGGGAATGGGAATAATGTTCATTCGCTCCCATAGGGAATGGGAATAATGTCCATTCGCTCCGATAGGGAATGGGAATAACGTCCATTCGCTCCGATAGGGAATGGTGGTAATGTCAATTACGCTCCGATTGGGAATGGGAATAATGTCCATTCGCTCCGATAGGGAATGGGAATAATGTATATTCGCTCCGATAGGGAATGGGAATAATGTCCATTCTCTCCGAGAGGGAATGGGAATAATGTCCATTCGCTCATATAGGGAATGGGGGTAATGTCAATTCGCTCCGATAGGGAATGGGGGTAATGCCCATTCGTTCCGAACGGGAATGGGGAGAATGTTGATTTGCTCCGATAGGGAATGGGAATAATGTCCATTCGCTTCGATAGGGAATGGGGGGAATGTCCATTCGCTCCCATAGGGAATGGGAATAATGTCCATTCACTCTGATAGGGAATGGGAATAATGTCCATTCGCTCCGATAGGGAATGGGAATAATGTCCATTCGCTCCGATAGGGAATGGAAATAGTGTCCAATCGCTCCAGTAGGGAATGGGAATAATGTACATTCGCTCCTATAGGGAATGGGCGGAATGTCCATTTGCTCCGATAGGGAATGGGGAGAATGTTGATTTGCTCTGATAGGGAATGGGAATAACGTGAATTCGCTCCGATAGGGAATGGGAATAATGTCCATTCGCTCCGATAGGGAACGGGGAGAATGTCCATTTGCTCCGATAGGTAATGGGGGTAATGTCCATTCGTTCCGATAGGGAATGGGGAGAATGTTGATTTGCTCTGATAGGGAATGGGAATAATGTCCATTCGCTCCCATAGGGAATGGGAATAATGTCCATTTGCTCTGATAGGGAATGGGAATAATGTCCATTCGCTCCGATAGGGAATGGGAACAATGTCCATTCGCTCCGATAGGGAATGGTAATAACGTCCATTCGCTCCGATAGGGAATGGGAATAATGTTCATTCGCTCCCATAGGGAATGGGAATAATGTCCATTTGCTCCGATAGGGAATGGGAATAATGTCCATTCGCTCCGATAGGGAATGGGAACAATGTCCATTCGCTCCAATACAGAATGGGGAGAATGTCAATTCGCTCCGATAGGGAATGGGAATAATGTCTATTCTATCCGATAGGGAATGGGAATAATGTCCATTCGTTCCGATAGGGAATGGGAACAATGTCCATTCGCTCCAATACAGAATGGGGAGAATGTCAATTCGCTCCGATAGGGAATGGGAATAACGTGAATTCGCTCCGATAGGGAATGGGAATAATGTCCATTTGCTCCGATAGGGAATGGGAATAATGTCCATTCGCTCCGATAGGGAATGGGAATAATGTCCATTTGCTCCGATAGGGAATGGGAATAATGTCCATTCGCTCCGATAGGGAATGGGAACAATGTCCATTCGCTCCGATAGGGAATGGTAATAACGTCCATTCGCTCCGATAGGGAATGGGAATAATGTTCATTCGCTCCCATAGGGAATGGGAATAATGTCCATTTGCTCCGATAGGGAATGGGAATAATGTCCATTCGCTCCGATAGGGAATGGGAATAATGTCCATTCGCTCCGATAGGGAATGGGAACAATGTCCATTCGCTCCAATACAGAATGGGGAGAATGTCAATTCGCTCCGATAGGGAATGGGAATAATGTCTATTCTATCCGATAGGGAATGGGAATAATGTCCATTCGTTCCGATAGGGAATGGGAACAATGTCCATTCGCTCCAATACAGAATGGGGAGAATGTCAATTCGCTCCGATAGGGAATGGGAATAACGTGAATTCGCTCCGATAGGGAATGGGAATAATGTCCATTCGCTCCGATAGGGAACGGGGAGAATGTCCATTTGCTCCGATAGGGAATGGGAATAATGTCCATTCGCTCCCATAGGGAATGGGAATAATGTCCATTTGCTCCGATAGGGAATGGGAATAATGTCCATTCGCTCCGATACGTAATGGGGAGAATGTCCATTCGCTCCTATAGGGAATGGGAATAATGTCCATTCGCTCCGATAGGGAATGGGAACAATGTCCATTCGCTCCAATACAGAATGGGGAGAATGTCAATTCGCTCCAATACAGAATGGGAATAATGTCCATTCGCTCCGATAGGGAATGGGAATAATGTCCATTCGCTCCCATAGGGAATGGGAATAATGTCCATTTGCTCCGATAGGGAATGGGAATAATGTCCATTCGCTCCAATACAGAATGGGGAGAATGTCAATTCGCTCCGATAGGGAATGGGAATAATGTCCATTCTATCCGATAGGGAATGGGAATAATGTCCATTCGCTCCGATAGGGAATGGGAACAATGTCCATTCGCTCCAATACAGAATGGGGAGAATGTCAATTCGCTCCGATAGGGAATGGGAATAATGTCCATTCGCTCCGACAGGGAATGGGAATAACGTTCTTTCGTCCCGATAGGGAATGGGAATAACGTCCATTTGCTCCGATAGGGAATATGGAGAATGAACATTCGCTCCGATAGGGAATGGGAATAATGTCCATTCGCTCCAATAGGGAATAAGAATAATGTCCATTCGCTCCGATAGGGAATGGGAATAATGGCCATTCGCTCCGATAGGAAATGGGAATAATGTCCATTCGCTCCAATAGGGAATGGGGAGAATGTAAATTCGCTCCGATAGGGAATGGGAATAATGTCTATTCGTTGCGATAGGGAATGGGGGTAATGTCCATTCGCTCCGATAGGGAATGGGAATAACGTCCATTAGCCCCGATAGGGAATGGGAATAATGTTCATTCGCTCCCATAGGGAATGGGAATAATGTCCATTCGCTCCGATAGGGAATGGGAATAACGTCCATTCGCTCCGATAGGGAATGGTGGTAATGTCAATTACGCTCCGATTGGGAATGGGAATAATGTCCATTCGCTCCGATAGGGAATGGGAGTAATGTATATTCGCTCCGATAGGGAATGGGAATAATGTCCATTCTCTCCGAGAGGGAATGGGAATAATGTCCATTCGCTCATATAGGGAATGGGGGTAATGTCAATTCGCTCCGATAGGGAATGGGGGTAATGCCCATTCGTTCCGAACGGGAATGGGGAGAATGTTGATTTGCTCCGATAGGGAATGGGAATAATGTCCATTCGCTTCGATAGGGAATGGGGGGAATGTCCATTCGCTCCCATAGGGAATGGGAATAATGTCCATTCACTCTGATAGGGAATGGGAATAATGTCCATTCGCTCCGATAGGGAATGGGAATAATGTCCATTCGCTCCGATAGGGAATGGAAATAGTGTCCAATCGCTCCAGTAGGGAATGGGAATAATGTACATTCGCTCCTATAGGGAATGGGCGGAATGTCCATTTGCTCCGATAGGGAATGGGGAGAATGTTGATTTGCTCTGATAGGGAATGGGAATAACGTGAATTCGCTCCGATAGGGAATGGGAATAATGTCCATTCGCTCCGATAGGGAACGGGGAGAATGTCCATTTGCTCCGATAGGTAATGGGGGTAATGTCCATTCGTTCCGATAGGGAATGGGGAGAATGTTGATTTGCTCTGATAGGGAATGGGAATAATGTCCATTCGCTCCCATAGGGAATGGGAATAATGTCCATTTGCTCCGATAGGGAATGGGAATAATGTCCATTCGCTCCGATAGGGAATGGGAACAATGTCCATTCGCTCCGATAGGGAATGGTAATAACGTCCATTCGCTCCGATAGGGAATGGGAATAATGTCCATTCGCTCCCATAGGGAATGGGAATAATGTCCATTTGCTCCGATAGGGAATGGGAATAATGTCCATTCGCTCCGATAGGGAATGGGAACAATGTCCATTCGCTCCAATACAGAATGGGGAGAATGTCAATTCGCTCCGATAGGGAATGGGAATAATGTCTATTCTATCCGATAGGGAATGGGAATAATGTCCATTCGCTCCGATAGGGAATGGGAACAATGTCCATTCGCTCCAATACAGAATGGGGAGAATGTCAATTCGCTCCGATAGGGAATGGGAATAACGTGAATTCGCTCCGATAGGGAATGGGAATAATGTCCATTCGCTCCGATAGGGAACGGGGAGAATGTCCATTTGCTCCGATAGGGAATGGGAATAATGTCCATTCGCTCCCATAGGGAATGGGAATAATGTCCATTTGCTCCGATAGGGAATGGGAATAATGTCCATTCGCTCCGATACGTAATGGGGAGAATGTCCATTCGCTCCTATAGGGAATGGGAATAATGTCCATTCGCTCCGATAGGGAATGGGAACAATGTCCATTCGCTCCAATACAGAATGGGGAGAATGTCAATTCGCTCCAATACAGAATGGGAATAATGTCCATTCGCTCCGATAGGGAATGGGAATAATGTCTATTCGCTCCCATAGGGAATGGGAATAATGTCCATTTGCTCCGATAGGGAATGGGAATAATGTCCATTCGCTCCAATACAGAATGGGGAGAATGTCAATTCGCTCCGATAGGGAATGGGAATAATGTCCATTCTATCCGATAGGGAATGGGAATAATGTCCATTCGCTCCGATAGGGAATGGGAACAATGTCCATTCGCTCCAATACAGAATGGGGAGAATGTCAATTCGCTCCGATAGGGAATGGGAATAATGTCCATTCGCTCCGACAGGGAATGGGAATAACGTTCTTTCGTCCCGATAGGGAATGGGAATAACGTCCATACGCTCCGATAGGGAATGGGAATAATGTCCATTCGCTCCAATACAGAATGGGGAGAATGTCAATTCACTCCGATAGGGAATGGGAATAATGTCCATTCTATCCGATAGGGAATGGGAATAATGTCCATTCGCTCCGATAGGTAATGGGAATAATGTCCATTTGCTCCGATAGGGAATATGGAGAATGAACATTCGCTCCGATAGGGAATGGGAATAATGTCCATTCGCTCCAATAGGGAATAAGAATAATGTCCATTCGCTCCGATAGGGAATGGGAATAATGGCCATTCGCTCCGATAGGAAATGGGAATAATGTCCATTCGCTCCAATAGGGAATGGGGAGAATGTAAATTCGCTCCGATAGGGAATGGGAATAATGTCTATTCGTTGCGATAGGGAATGGGGGTAATGTCAATTCGCTCCGATAGGGAATGGGAATAATGTACATTCGCTCCGATAGGGAATGGGAATAATGTACATTCGCTCCGATATGGAATGGGGGTAATGACAATTCACTCCGATAGGGAATGGGGAGAATGTAAATTCGCTCCGATAGGGAATGGGAATAATGTCTATTCGTTGCGATAGGGAATGGGGGTAATGTCAATTCACTCCGATAGGGAATGGGAATAATGTCCATTCTATCCGATAGGGAATGGGAATAATGTCAATTCGCTCCGATAGGGAATGGGAATAATGTCAATTCGCTCCGATAGGGAATGGGAATAATATACATTCGCTCCGATAGGGAATGGGGGTAATGTCAATTCACTCCGATAGGGAATGGGAATAATGTCCATTCTATCCGATAGGGAATGGGAATAATGTCCATTCGCTCCGATAGGTAATGGGAACAATGTCCATTTGCTCCGATAGGGAATATGGAGAATGAACATTCGCTCCGATAGGGAATGGGAATAATGTCCATTCGCTCCAATAGGGAATAAGAATAATGTCCATTCGCTCCGATAGGGAATGGGAATAATGGCCATTCGCTCCGATAGGAAATGGGAATAATGTCCATTCGCTCCAATAGGGAATGGGGAGAATGTAAATTCGCTCCAATAGGGAATGGGAATAATGTCTATTCGTTGCGATAGGGAATGGGGGTAATGTCAATTCGCTCCGATAGGGAATGGGAATAATGTACATTCGCTCCGATAGGGAATGGGAATAATGTACATTCGCTCCGATAGGGAATGGGAATATTGTCCATTCGCTCCGATAGGGAATGGGGGTAATGTCAATTCGCTCCGATAGGGAATGGGAATAATGTACATTCGCTCCGATAGGGAATGGGAATAATGTCCATTCGCTCCAATACAGAATGGGGAGAATGTCAATTCACTCCGATAGGGAATGGGAATAATGTCCATTCTATCCGATAGGGAATGGGAATAATGTCAATTCGCTCCAATAGGGAATGGGAATAATGTCCATTCGCTCCGATAGGGAATGGAAATAATGTCCATTCGCTCCGATAGGGAATGGGGAGAATGTCCATTCGCTCCGATATGGAATGGGGAGAATGTACATTCGCTCAGATAGGGAATGGGAATAATGTCCATTCGCTCCGAGAGGGAATGGGGGTAATGTCAATTCGCTCCCACAGGGAATGGGGGTAATGCCCATTCGTTCCGATCGGGAATGGGGAGAATGTTGATTTGCTCCGATAGGGAATGGGAATAATTTCTATTCGCTCCGATAGGGAATGGGGGGGAATGTCCATTCGCTCCCATAGGGAATGGGAATAATGTCCATTCGCTCTGACAGGGAATGGGAATAATGTCCATTCACTCCGATAGGGAATGGGAATAATTTCCATTCACTCCGATAGTGAATGGGAATAATGTCCATTCACTCCGATAGGGAATGGGAATAATGTCCATTCACTCCGATAGTGAATGGGAATAACGTGCATTCGCTCCGATAGGGAATGGGAATCATGTCCATTCGCTCCGATAGTGAATGGGAATAATGTCCATTCGCTCCGATAGGGAATGGGAATAACGTGCATTCGCTCCGATAGGGAATGGGAATAATGTCCATTCGCTCTGATAGGGAATGGGAATAATGTCCATTCGCTCCGATAGGGAATGGGAATAATGTCCATTCGCTCCGATAGGGAATGGGAATAATGTCCATTCGCTCCGATAGGGAATGGGAATAATGTCCATTCGCTCCGATAGAGAATATGGAGAATGTACATTCGCTCCGATAGGGATTGGGAATAACGTGCATTCGCTCCGATAGGGAATGGGAATAATGTCCATTCGCTCTGATAGGGAATGGGAATAATGTCCATTCGCTCCGATAGGGAATGGGAATAATGTCCATTCGCTCCGCTAGGGAATGGGAATAATGTCCATTCGCTCCGATAGGGAATGGGAATAATGTCCATTCGCTCCGATAGGGAATGGGAATAATGTCCATTCGCTCCGATACGTAATGGGGAGAATGTCCATTCGCTCCGATAGGGAATGGGAACAATGTCCATTCGCTCCGATAGGGAATGGGAATAATGTCCATTCGCTCCCATAGGGAATGGGAATAATGTCCATTTGCTCCGATAGGGAATGGGAATAATGTCCATTCGCTCCGATAGGGAATGGGAACAATGTCCATTCGCTCCAATACAGAATGGGGAGAATGTCAATTCGCTCCGATAGGGAATGGGAATAATGTCCATTCTATCCGATAGGGAATGGGAATAATGTCTATTCGCTCCGATAGGGAATGGGAACAATGTCCATTCGCTCCAATACAGAATGGGGAGAATGTCAATTCGCTCCGATAGGGAATGGGAATAATGTCCATTCTATCCGATAGGGAATGGGAATAATGTCCATTCGCTCCGATAGGGAATGGGAACAATGTCCATTCGCTCCAATACAGAATGGGGAGAATGTCAATTCGCTCCGATAGGGAATGGGAATAATGTCCATTCGCTCCGACAGGGAATGGGAATAATGTCCATACGCTCCGATAGGGAATGGGAATAATGTCCATTCGCTCCAATACAGAATGGGGAGAATGTCAATTCACTCCGATAGGGAATGGGAATAATGTCCATTCTATCCGATAGGGAATGGGAATAATGTCCATTCGCTCCGATAGGTAATGGGAATAATGTCCATTTGCTCCGATAGGGAATATGGAGAATGAACATTCGCTCCGATAGGGAATGGGAATAATGTCCATTCGCTCCAATAGGGAATAAGAATAATGTCCATTCGCTCCGATAGGGAATGGGAATAATGGCCATTCGCTCAGATAGGAAATGGGAATAATGTCCATTCGCTCCAATAGGGAATGGGGAGAATGTAAATTCGCTCCGATAGGGAATGGGAATAATGTCTATTCGTTGCGATAGGGAATGGGGGTAATGTCAATTCGCTCCGATAGGGAATGGGAATAATGTACATTCGCTCCGATAGGGAATGGGAATAATGTACATTCGCTCCGATATGGAATGGGGGTAATGACAATTCACTCCGATAGGGAATGGGGAGAATGTAAATTCGCTCCGATAGGGAATGGGAATAATGTCTATTCGTTGCGATAGGGAATGGGGGTAATGTCAATTCGCTCCGATAGGGAATGGGAATAATGTACATTCGCTCCGATAGGGAATGGGAATAATATACATTCGCTCCGATAGGGAATGGGGGTAATGTCAATTCACTCCGATAGGGAATGGGAATAATGTCCATTCTATCCGATAGGGAATGGGAATAATGTCCATTCGCTCCGATAGGTAATGGGAACAATGTCCATTTGCTCCGATAGGGAATATGGAGAATGAACATTCGCTCCGATAGGGAATGGGAATAATGTCCATTCGCTCCAATAGGGAATAAGAATAATGTCCATTCGCTCCGATAGGGAATGGGAATAATGGCCATTCGCTCCGATAGGAAATGGGAATAATGTCCATTCGCTCCAATAGGGAATGGGGAGAATGTAAATTCGCTCCAATAGGGAATGGGAATAATGTCTATTCGTTGCGATAGGGAATGGGGGTAATGTCAATTCGCTCCGATAGGGAATGGGAATCATGTACATTCGCTCCGATAGGGAATGGGAATAATGTCCATTCGCTCCAATACAGAATGGGGAGAATGTCAATTCACTCCGATAGGGAATGGGAATAATGTCCATTCTATCCGATAGGGAATGGGAATAATGTCAATTCGCTCCAATAGGGAATGGGAATAATGTCCATTCGCTCCGATAGGGAATGGAAATAATGTCCATTCGCTCCGATAGGGAATGGGGAGAATGTCCATTCGCTCCGATATGGAATGGGGAGAATGTACATTCGCTCAGATAGGGAATGGGAATAATGTCCATTCGCTCCGAGAGGGAATGGGGGTAATGTCAATTCGCTCCCATAGGGAATGGGGGTAATGCCCATTCGTTCCGATCGGGAATGGGGAGAATGTTGATTTGCTCCGATAGGGAATGGGAATAATTTCTATTCGCTCCGATAGGGAATGGGGGGGAATGTCCATTCGCTCCCATAGGGAATGGGAATAATGTCCATTCGCTCTGACAGGGAATGGGAATAATGTCCATTCACTCCGATAGGGAATGGGAATAATGTCCATTCACTCCGATAGTGAATGGGAATAATGTCCATTCACTCCGATAGGGAATGGGAATAACGTGCATTCGCTCCGATAGGGAATGGGAATCATGTCCATTCGCTCCGATAGGTAATGGGAATAATGTCCATTCGCTCTGAGAGGGAATGGGAGTAATGTCCATTCGCTCCGAAAGGGAATGGGAATAATGTCCATTCACTCCGATAGTGAATGGGAATAATGTCCTTTCGCTCCGATAGGGAATGGGAATAACGTGCATTCGCTCCGATAGGGAATGGGAATAATGTCCATTCGCTCTGATAGGGAATGGGAATAATGTCCATTCGCTCCGATAGGGAATGGGAATAATGTCCATTCGCTCCGATAGGGAATGGGAATAATGTCCATTCGCTCCGATAGGGAATGGGAATAATGTCCATTCGCTCCGATAGAGAATATGGAGAATGTACATTCGCTCCGATAGGGATTGGGAATAACGTGCATTCGCTCCGATAGGGAATGGGAATAATGTCCATTCGCTCTGATAGGGAATGGGAATAATGTCCATTCGCTCCGATAGGGAATGGGAATAATGTCCATTCGCTCCGCTAGGGAATGGGAATAATGTCCATTCGCTCCGATAGGGAATGGGAATAATGTCCATTCGCTCCGATAGAGAATATGGAGAATGTACATTCGCTCCGATAGGGAATGGGAATAATGTCCATTCGCTCCGATACGGAATGGGAATAATCTCCAGTCGCTCTGATAGGGAATGGGAATAATGTCCATTCGCTCCAATACAGAATGGGGAGAATGTCAATTCGCTCCGATAGGGGATGGGAATAATGTCCATTCTATCCGATAGGGAATGGGAATAATGTCCATTCGCTCCGACAGGGAATGGGAATAACGTTCTTTCGTTCCGATAGGGAATGGGAATAACGTCCATTCGCTCCGATAGGGAATGGGAATAATGTCCATTCGCTCCAATACAGAATGGGGAGAATGTCAATTCACTCCGATAGGGAATGGGAATAATGTCCATTCTATCCGATAGGGAATGGGAATAATGTCCATTCGCTCCGATAGGTAATGGGAATAATGTCCATTTGCTCCGATAGGGAATATGGAGAATGAACATTCGCTCCGATAGGGAATGGGAATAATGTCCATTCGCTCCAATAGGGAATAAGAATAATGTCCATTCGCTCCGATAGGGAATGGGAATAATGGCCATTCGCTCCGATAGGAAATGGGAATAATGTCCATTCGCTCCAATAGGGAATGGGGAGAATGTAAATTCGCTCCAATAGGGAATGGGAATAATGTCTATTCGTTGCGATAGGGAATGGGGGTAATGTCAATTCGCTCCGATAGGGAATGGGAATAATGTACATTCGCTCCGATAGGGAATGGGAATAATGTACATTCGCTCCGATAGGGAATGGGGGTAATGTCAATTCACTCCGATAGGGAATGGGGAGAATGTAAATTCGCTCCGATAGGGAATGGGAATAATGTCTATTCGTTGCGATAGGGAATGGGAATAATGTCAATTCGCTCCGATAGGGAATGGGAATAATGTACATTCGCTCCGATAGGGAATGGGAATAATGTACATTCGCTCCGATAGGGAATGGGGGTAATGTCAATTCACTCCGATAGGGAATGGGAATAATGTCCATTCTATCCGATAGGGAATGGGAATAATGTACATTCGCTCCGATAGGGAATGGGAATAATGTCCATTCGCTCCAATACAGAATGGGGAGAATGTCAATTCACTCAGATAGGGAATGGGAATAATGTCCATTCTATCCGATAGGGAATGGGAATAATGTCAATTCGCTCCAATAGGGAATGGGAATAATGTCCATTCGCTCCGATAGGGAATGGAAATAATGTCCATTCGCTCCGATAGGGAATGGGGAGAATGTCCATTCGCTCCGATATGGAATGGGGAGAATGTACATTCGCTCAGATAGGGAATGGGAATAATGTCCATTCGCTCCGAGAGGGAATGGGGGTAATGTCAATTCGCTCCCATAGGGAATGGGGGTAATGCCCATTCGTTCCGATCGGGAATGGGGAGAATGTTGATTTGCTCCGATAGGGAATGGGAATAATTTCTATTCGCTCCGATAGGGAATGGGGGGGAATGTCCATTCGCTCCCATAGGGAATGGGAATAATGTCCATTCGCTCTGACAGGGAATGGGAATAATGTCCATTCACTCCGATAGGGAATGGGAATAATGTCCATTCACTCCGATAGTGAATGGGAATAAGTCCATTCACTCCGATAGGGAATGGGAATAACGTGCATTCGCTCCGATAGGGAATGGGAATCATGTCCATTCGCTCCGATAGGTAATGGGAATAATGTCCATTCGCTCTGAGAGGGAATGGGAGTAATGTCCATTCGCTCCGAAAGGGAATGGGAATAATGTCCATTCACTCCGATAGTGAATGGGAATAATGTCCATTCGCTCCGATAGGGAATGGGAATAACGTGCATTCGCTCCGATAGGGAATGGGAATAATGTCCATTCGCTCTGATAGGGAATGGGAATAATGTCCATTCGCTCCGATAGGGAATGGGAATAATGTCCATTCGCTCCGATAGGGAATGGGAATAATGTCCATTCGCTCCGATAGAGAATATGGAGAATGTACATTCGCTCCGATAGGGATTGGGAATAACGTGCATTCGCTCCGATAGGGAATGGGAATAATGTCCATTCGCTCTGATAGGGAATGGGAATAATGTCCATTCGCTCCGATAGGGAATGGGAATAATGTCCATTCGCTCCGCTAGGGAATGGGAATAATGTCCATTCGCTCCGATAGGGAATGGGAATAATGTCCATTCGCTCCGATAGAGAATATGGAGAATGTACATTCGCTCCGATAGGGAATGGGAATAATGTCCATTCGCTCCGATACGGATTGGGAGTAATCTCCAGTCGCTCTGATAGGGAATGGGAATAATGTCCATTCGCTCCAATACAGAATGGGGAGAATGTCAATTCGCTCCGATAGGGGATGGGAATAATGTCCATTCTATCCGATAGGGAATGGGAATAATGTCCATTCGCTCCGACAGGGAATGGGAATAACGTTCTTTCGTTCCGATAGGGAATGGGAATAACGTCCATTCGCTCCGATAGGGAATGGGAATAATGTCCATTTGCTCCAATACAGAATGGGGAGAATGTCAATTCACTCCGATAGGGAATGGGAATAATGTCCATTCTATCCGATAGGGAATGGGAATAATGTCCATTCGCTCCGATAGGTAATGGGAATAATGTCCATTTGCTCCGATAGGGAATATGGAGAATGAACATTCGCTCCGATAGGGAATGGGAATAATGTCCATTCGCTCCAATAGGGAATAAGAATAATGTCCATTCGCTCCGATAGGGAATGGGAATAATGGCCATTCGCTCCGATAGGAAATGGGAATAATGTCCATTCGCTCCAATAGGGAATGGGGAGAATGTAAATTCGCTCCAATAGGGAATGGGAATAATGTCTATTCGTTGCGATAGGGAATGGGGGTAATGTCAATTCGCTCCGATAGGGAATGGGAATAATGTACATTCGCTCCGATAGGGAATGGGAACAATGTACATTCGCTCCGATAGGGAATGGGGGTAATGTCAATTCACTCCGATAGGGAATGGGGAGAATGTAAATTCGCTCCGATAGGGAATGGGAATAATGTCTATTCGTTGCGATAGGGAATGGGAATAATGTCAATTCGCTCCGATAGGGAATGGGAATAATGTACATTCGCTCCGATAGGGAATGGGAATAATGTACATTCGCTCCGATAGGGAATGGGGGTAATGTCAATTCACTCCGATAGGGAATGGGAATAATGTCCATTCTATCCGATAGGGAATGGGAATAATGTCTATTCGCTCCGATAGGTAATGGGAATAATGTCCATTTGCTCCGATAGGGAATATGGAGAATGAACATTCGCTCCGATAGGGAATAAGAATAATGTCCATTCGCTCCGATAGGGAATGGGAATAATGGCCATTCGCTCCGATAGGAAATGGGAATAATGTCCATTCGCTCAAATAGGGAATGGGGAGAATGTAAATTCGCTCCGATAGGGAATGGGAATAATGTCTATTCGTTGCGATAGGGAATGGGGGTAATGTCAATTCGCTCCGATAGGGAATGGGAATAATGTACATTCGCTCCGATAGGGAATGGGAATAATGTACATTCGCTCCGATAGGGAATGGGAATAATGTCCATTCGCTCCGATAGGGAATGGGGGTAATGTCAATTCGCTCCGATAGGGAATGGGAATAATGTACATTCGCTCCGATAGGGAATGGGAATAATGTCCATTCGCTCCAATACAGAATGGGGAGAATGTCAATTCACTCCGATAGGGAATGGGAATAATGTCCATTCTATCCGATAGGGAATGGGAATAATGTCAATTCGCTCCGATAGGGAATGGGAATAATGTCCATTCGCTCCAATAGGGAATAAGAATAATGTCCATTCGCTCCGATAGGGAATGGGAATAATGGCCATTCGCTCCGATAGGAAATGGGAATAATGTCCATTCGCTCCAATAGTGAATGGGGAGAATGTAAATTCGCTCCGATAGGGAATGGGAATAATGTCTATTCGTTGCGATAGGGAATGGGGGTAATGTCAATTCGCTCCGATAGGGAATGGGAATAATGTACATTCGCTCCGATAGGGAATGGGAATAATGTACATTCGCTCCGATAGGGAATGGGGGTAATGTCAATTCACTCCGATAGGGAATGGGGAGAATGTAAATTCGCTCCGATAGGGAATGGGAATAATGTCTATTCGTTGCGATAGGGAATGGGAATAATGTCAATTCGCTCCGATAGGGAATGGGAATAATGTACATTCGCTCCGATAGGGAATGGGAATAATGTACATTCGCTCCGATAGGAAATAGGGGTAATGTCAATTCACTCCGATAGGGAATGGGAATAATGTCCATTCTATCCGATAGGGAATGGGAATAATGTCCATTCGCTCCGATAGGTAATGGGAATAATGTCCATTTGCTCCGATAGGGAATATGGAGAATGAACATTCGCTCCGATAGGGAATAAGAATAATGTCCATTCGATCCGATAGGGAATGGGAATAATGGCCATTCGCTCCGATAGGAAATGGGAATAATGTCCATTCGCTCAAATAGGGAATGGGGAGAATGTAAATTCGCTCCGATAGGGAATGGGAATAATGTCTATTCGTTGCGATAGGGAATGGGGGTAATGTCAATTCGCTCCGATAGGGAATGGGAATAATGTACATTCGCTCCGATAGGGAATGGGAATAATGTACATTCGCTCCGATAGGGAATGGGAATAATGTCCATTCGCTCCGATAGGGAATGGGGGTAATGTCAATTCGCTCCGATAGGGAATGGGAATAATGTACATTCGCTCCGATAGGGAATGGGAATAATGTCCATTCGCTCCAATACAGAATGGGGAGAATGTCAATTCACTCCGATAGGGAATGGGAATAATGTCCATTCTATCCGATAGGGAATGGGAATAATGTCAATTCGCTCCGATAGGGAATGGGAATAATGTCCATTCGCTCCGATAGGGAATGGGAATACTGCATATTCGCTCCGATAGGGAATGGAAATAATGTCCATTCGCTCCGATAGGGAATGGGGAGAATGTCCATTCGCTCCGATATGGAATGGGGAGAATGTACATTCGCTCAGATAGGGAATGGGAATAATGTCCATTCGCTCCGAGAGGGAATGGGGGTAATGTCAATTCGCTCCCATAGGGAATGGGGGTAATGCCCATTCGTTCCGATCGGGAATGGGGAGAATGTTGATTTGCTCCGATAGGGAATGGGAATAATTTCTATTCGCTCCGATAGGGAATGGGGGGGAATGTCCATTCGCTCCCATAGGGAATGGGAATAATGTCCATTCGCTCTGACAGGGAATGGGAATAATGTCCATTCACTCCGATAGGGAATGGGAATAATGTCCATTCACTCCGATAGTGAATGGGAATAATGTCCATTCACTCCGATAGGGAATGGGAATAACGTGCATTCGCTCCGATAGGGAATGGGAATAATGTCCATTTGCTCCGATAGGTAATGGGAATAATGTCCATTCGCTCTGATAGGGAATGGGAGTAATGTCCATTCGCTCCGAAAGGGAATGGGAATAATGTCCATTCACTCCGATAGTGAATGGGAATAATGTCCATTCGCTCCGATAGGGAATGGGAATAACGTGCATTCGCTCCGATAGGGAATGGGAATAATGTCCATTCGCTCTGATAGGGAATGGGAATAATGTCCATTCGCCCCGATAGGGAATGGGAATAATGTCCATTCGCTCCGATAGGGAATGGGAATAATGTCCATTCGCTCCGATAGGGAATGGGAATAATGTCCATTCACTCCGATTGGGAATGGGAATAATGTACATTCGCTCCGATAGGGAATGGGGGTAATGTCAATTCGCTTCGATAGGGAATGGGGGGAATGTCCATTCGCTCCTATAGGGAATGAGAATAATGTCCATTCGCTCCGATTGGGAATGGGAATAATGTACATTCGCTCCGATAGGGAATGAGAATAATGTCCATTCGCTCCGATTGGGAATGGGAATAATGTACATTCGCTCCGATAGGGAATGGGGGTAATGTCAATTCGCTCCGATAGGGAATGGGGTAATGTCAGTTCGCTCCGATAGGGAATGGGAATAATGTATATTCGCTCCGATAGGCAATGGGAATAATGTCCATTCGCTCTGATAGGGAATGGGGGTAATGTCAATTCGCTCCGATAGGGAATGGTGTAATGCCCATTCGTTCCGATCGGGAATGGGGAGAATGTTGATTTGCTCCGATAGGGAATGGGAATAATGTCCATTCGCTTCGATAGGGAATGGGGGGAATGTCCATTCGCTCCCATAGGGATTGGGAATAATGTCCATTCGCTCTGATAGGGAATGGGAATAATGTCCATTCGCTCCGATAGGGAATGTGAATAATGTCCATTCTCTCCGATAGGGAATGGAAATAGTGTCCAATCGCTCCAATAGGGAATGGGAATAACGTGCATTCGCTCCGATAGGGAATGGGGATAATCTCCATTCGCTCCGATAGGGAATGGGAATAATATCCATTCGCTCCTATAGGGAATGCGCGGAATGTCCATTTGCTCCGATAGGGAATGGGGGTAATGTCCATTCGCTCCGATAGGGAATGGGGAGAATGTTGATTTGCTCTGATAGGGAATGGGAATAACGTGAATTCGCTCCGATAGGGAATGGGAATAATGTCCATTCGCTCCGATAGGGAACGGGGAGAATGTCCATTTGCTCCGATAGGGAATGGGGGTAATGTCCATTCGTTCCGATAGGGAATGGGGAGAATGTTGATTTGCTCTGATAGGGAATGGGAATAACGTCCATTCGCTCCGATAGGGAAGCGGAATAATGTCCATTCGCTCCCATAGGGAATGGTAATAATGTCCATTTGCTCCGATAGGGAATGGGAATAATGTCCATTCGCTCCGATAGGGAATGGGAACAATGACCATTCGCTCCAATAGGGAATGTGAATAACGTCCATTCGCTCCGATAGGGAATGGGAATAATGTCCATTCGCTCCGATACGGAATGGGAATAATCTCCAGTCGCTCTGATAGGGAATGGGAATAATGTCCATTCGCTCCAATACAGAATGGGGAGAATGTCAATTCGCTCCGATAGGGAATGGGAATAATGTCCATTCTATCCGATAGGGAATGGGAATAATGTCCATTCGCTCCGACAGGGAATGGGAATAACGTTCTTTCGTTCCGATAGGGAATGGGAATAACGTCCATTCGCTCCGATAGGGAATGGGAATAATGTCCATTCGCTCCAATACAGAATGGGAAGAATGTCAATTCACTCCGATAGGGAATGGGAATAATGTCCATTCTATCCGATAGGGAATGGGAATAATGTCCATTCGCTCCGATAGGTAATGGGAATAATGTCCATTTGCTCCGATAGGGAATATGGAGAATGAACAGTCGCTCCGATAGGGAATGGGAATAATGTCTATTCGCTCCAATAGGGAATAAGAATAATGTCCATTCGCTCCGATAGGGAATGGGAATAATGTCCATTCGCTCCAATAGGAAATGGGAATAATGTCCATTCGCTCCAATAGGGAATGGGGAGAATGTAAATTCGCTCCGATAGGGAATGGGAATAATGTCAATTCGCTCCGATAGGGAATGGGAATAATGTACATTCGCTCCGATAGGGAATGGGAATAATGTACATTCGCTCCGATAGGGAATGGGGGTAATGTCAATTCGCTCCGATAGGGAATGGTGGTAATGTCAATCCGCTCCGATAGGGAATGGGAATAATGTCCATTCGCTCCGATAGGGAATGGGAATACTGTATATTCGCTCCGATAGGGAATGGAAATAATGTCCATTCGCTCCGATAGGGAATGGGGAGAATGTCCATTCGCTCCGATATGGAATGGGGAGAATGTACATTCGCTCAGATAGGGAATGGGAATAATGTCCATTCGCTCCGAGAGGGAATGGGGGTAATGTCAATTCGCTCCGATAGGGAATGGGGGTAATGCCCATTCGTTCCGATCGGGAATGGGGAGAATGTTGATTTGCTCCGATAGGGAATGGGAATAATGTCTATTCGCTCCGATAGGGAATGGGGGGGATGTCCATTCGCTCCCATAGGGAATAGGAATAATGTCCATTCGCTCTGATAGGGAATGGGAATAATGTCCATTCACTCCGATAGGGAATGGGAATAATGTCCATTCACTCCGATAGTGAATGGGAATAATGTCCATTCACTCCGATAGGGAATGGGAATAACGTGCATTCGCTCCGATAGGGAATGGGAATAATGTCCATTCGCTCCGATAGGTAATGGGAATAATGTCCATTCGCTCTGATAGGGAATGTGAGTAATGTCCATTCGCTCCGAAAGGGAATGGGAATAATGTCCATTCACTCCGATAGTGAATGGGAATAATGTCCATTCGCTCCGATAGGGAATGGGAATAACGTGCATTCGCTCCGATAGGGAATGGGAATAATGTCCATTCGCTCTGATAGGGAATGGGAATAATGTCCATTCGCTCTGATAGGGAATGGGAATAATGTCCATTCGCTCCGATAGGGAATGGGAATAATGTCCATTCGCTCCGATAGGGAATGGGAATAATGCACATTCGCTCCGATAGAGAATATGGAGAATGTACATTCACTCCGATAGGGAATGGGAATAATGTCCATTCGCTCCTATAGGGAATGAGAATAATGTCCATTCGCTCCGATTGGGAATGGGAATAATGTACATTCGCTCCAATACAGAATGGGGAGAATGTCAATTCGCTCCGATAGGGAATGGGAATAATGTCCATTCTATCCGATAGGGAATGGGAATAATGTCCATTCGCTCCGACAGGGAATGGGAATAACGTTCTTTCGTTCCGATAGGGAATGGGAATAACGTCCATTCGCTCCGATAGGGAATGGGAATAATGTCCATTCGCTCCAATACAGAATGGGAAGAATGTCAATTCACTCCGATAGGGAATGGGAATAATGTCCATTCTATCCGATAGGGAATGGGAATAATGTCCATTCGCTCCGATAGGTAATGGGAATAATGTCCATTTGCTCCGATAGGGAATATGGAGAATGAACATTCGCTCCGATAGGGAATGGGAATAATGTCTATTCGCTCCAATAGGGAATAAGAATAATGTCCATTCGCTCCGATAGGGAATGGGAATAATGTCCATTCGCTCCAATAGGAAATGGGAATAATGTCCATTCGCTCCAATAGGGAATGGGGAGAATGTAAATTCGCTCCGATAGGGAATGGGAATAATGTCAATTCGCTCCGATAGGGAATGGGAATAATGTACATTCGCTCCGATAGGGAATGGGAATAATGTACATTCGCTCCGATAGGGAATGGGGGTAATGTCAATTCGCTCCGATAGGGAATGGTGGTAATGTCAATCCGCTCCGATAGGGAATGGGAATAATGTCCATTCGCTCCGATAGGGAATGGGGAGAATGTAAATTCGCTCCGATAGGGAATGGGAATAATGTCTATTCGTTGCGATAGGGAATGGGGGTAATGTCAATTCGCTCCGATAGGGAATGGGAATAATGTACATTCGCTCCGATAGGGAATGGGAATAATGTACATTCGCTCCGATAGGGAATGGGAATAATGTCCATTCGCTCCGATAGGGAATGGGGGTAATGTCAATTCGCTCCGATAGGGAATGGGAATAATGTACATTCGCTCCGATAGGGAATGGGAATAATGTCCATTCGCTCCAATACAGAATGGGGAGAATGTCAATTCACTCCGATAGGGAATGGGAATAATGTCCATTCTATCCAATAGGGAATGGGAATAATGTCAATTCGCTCCGATAGGGAATGGGAATAATGTCCATTCGCTCCAATAGGGAATAAGAATAATGTCCATTCGCTCCGATAGGGAATGGGAATAATGGCCATTCGCTCCGATAGGAAATGGGAATAATGTCCATTCGCTCCAATAGGGAATGGGGAGAATGTAAATTCGCTCCGATAGGGAATGGGAATAATGTCTATTCGTTGCGATAGGGAATGGGGGTAATGTCAATTCGCTCCGATAGGGAATGGGAATAATGTACATTCGCTCCGATAGGGAATGGGAATAATGTACATTCGCTCCGATAGGGAATGGGGGTAATGTCAATTCACTCCGATAGGGAATGGGGAGAATGTAAATTCGCTCCGATAGGGAATGGGAATAATGTCTATTCGTTGCGATAGGGAATGGGAATAATGTCAATTCGCTCCGATAGGGAATGGGAATAATGTACATTCGCTCCGATAGGGAATGGGAATAATGTAC